>NC_046170.1:28276743-28324243 GCF_011064425.1 Rattus rattus
TCCTACTTTTGTCATTAGGCACTATTATGCAAACTCTTTTCATTTTATTTAAATCACCTTGTTAAACTCATGTAAATATTTATTTGGATTATAAAAGAAACCAACACGTTCCTCTTTTTAAGTCCTAAATGTAGATGATAATGTAGAGTTCAATTCTTTATGTCACCATCTAGAACAATGGTACCTGGATAACGGTGTAAAGTTCTCTGTCAACACAGAGTGCTTGGCATGCCTGGTATATTATTATAAATGTCTTTGGGCAAACACGTCTCCTTTCTCAACTGAAGGTTTTCCACTTCAATTCTCAAAAGTAGCATCACCCAGTTAGCCTTCAAAGGCTTCTATTGTTTGATGTTGGTCACAGAAAAGGCAATAGAGAGAGAAGCTCGCCAAGATGCTAAGCCTTCATTTTCTGAAGGAGCAGAGGGGTTCAGCCTTCTTGAAAAAAAAAAAAAAAGATTGACCCCAACCAGCTCACTCCAGTTACTTTTATTCAATCATTACACAAAATTAATTGGGGCTGGATAAGGTTCCAACTACCAAAATTATCTTGCCCTTGCTGCCTGTGTGAGGAGACACCCGCACAAACCTCAGCCCCTTCTGATCATAACCATAGTCACAAGTAAGAGCTCTACGTTTTGCCAGGAGTGTCTCAGGACTGGGGTTTGTGCCCCGGCAAGCTCTGAGGTAGCACCAAGTGCAGACTTTCCAGGAAGACAACATTTCTTTAAGGTTCAAACAGTCTCAAAACGTTTTCTCAGCCTTTTCTGATTAACACAAATGAAGCGAAAGCTTTCCTGAAACATTTCACACAAAGCCAGACACAAAGGCTTTGCCATGCATTGCACTTAAAGCCAGACATAAAGACTTGACTTTACCTGTTACTATCAGCTTCTATCGTGTGGTGTGTGTGTGTGTGTGTGTGTGTGTGTGTGTGTGTGTGTGTGTGTGTGTGTGTGTGTGACACCTTTGATGATAAAAATCAGAAAGTAGTGGAGAGAATGTTCTGGAAAGTCCATACTTCTGTAGGGTTCATTCTTCCAGGTTAAACCACTTAAGACAAAAGGAGTAGACATACATTTATATCTCTTGTTTCCAAATTGGTTTCCAAAATATCCTAATTTGCATTCCCACCTGCCTCGTTAGAGGGGCTCTTTCACATTTTCATGCTGGGATTGGGGTTCCACTTCTTACCTCTTCTCTGGGTTTCCAGATGAACTTAATAAACAAAATGTTACTTCATGTCAATTTGCATGACTGATTTTTCCTGATGTAGACATTGTTTTCCCAATTATCTCTTTCTACTCTCTGTTTCTGCCCCTCTAGTGAGTCATTTTTATTTTTAAGATGGCTGACTTCAAGATGGCTGACTCACCTTGGCATCAAACCTTAATTCCTCGTCTACAATCATGAAACACGTGGGCTCTGAACTTGAGTCTTTGGCTTCATTATTACTCATGGCCAACAAATGAATTAACCAGATGCTGTTAGAAATTTCTGGCCAGAAATACAAAAATGTTGAAACAACGAGAAGGCTTCTCATTATACCTTGCACTAGAAAACTGCCTTCCACAGTCTAATCGTGTGCCCTTTCATTGAAAAGGAATGTGAATAACTTATACTTGAAAAAGAGAAAGCAGCAACGAAAGAGTAAAGGGAACGTATGCTTTGTTTTCTTGGTTTAGGAAGCCCTACACCTGTCAATCATGATGGCCGAGCCCTAAGTCTGTGATGTGAGTCTTTCTTTGCATTGAGTTTCTTTATACATACACTCTCAAATAATTGAGGTGGTTAATCTTGCAACAAAGAGACCTATGTTAGTGCCTTTCTCCAGTCACATACAAATGGGTACCCTCTAAGTGTTCTGTTGGGCTGTAGGTGTGCTTTCCTAAGCAGTCTGTTGGGCTGTAGGTATCTGCCCTTAGTGTCCATGAGGAATCACTTCTAGGTTATCCTAAGAAACGCCTAATTCTAAGATGCTTAAGATGTGTAAGATGCACTCTTACGCATGTGCCTAGAGCATACCCACACCCTAGTACATGCTTTAAATCACCTCTGGGTTACTGTGCTTAATATAATCAAAGGCCATAGAAGAAGCTGTTATACTGCATTGTTTTATGAGTAAAGACAAGTGCAGAACCTGTACATGTTCAACATATAGATACAATATGGTGTGTGTGTGTGTGTGTGTGTGCACGCGCACGCACGCTCATGTATGTATGTGTGTGCACATACGTGTGCTTTGTTGAAACAACAGATGTGAGACTGATAAACTCAGAGGGCTGACTGTCCACTTAGAGATAGCAGCCATAGAGGAAAAAGGGAGAGTAGGAAGGAGAAACACAATACTAATGATAAAAGAGAAGGCTACGGTCCCAAGAGGTCCTCCATGATGTAACCATGCTCTGGCCTACATTTGAAAGGAAGACTGAACTGTGGGTTTCCCTGGGGATAGAAAGAGATCAAAATTGAAAGGGAAGCACCCTGACATAAATGTCTAAAAACCAGCAGACTCCCTGTTTTCCTGTGTTCTGCTGACCAGATCGCTTCATTAACCACCCCCAAAGCTCGCCAATATCAATAGTGGTTTATAATGATGACCTGGGGGCACAGCAAGATCTCAAAGTGCCCTCTGACTCATCAAAGAAATATTAAATTAAATGTATTTTGCGGAGGTCTAATTCTTTTAAAATTGGTGATCCATGTGTGGTGTGTATGATAATTCCCTATTAATTCAATATTTGATTCAACCAGAGCAATATTTGAGTAATCCATTTTCCAACAGGAGCGTAGAGTTGATGCCGGTTATAAAAATGTTGAGCGTGCCTCCCTCACACATCTGTCCTGTGGTACATGCAGTGCGAGGAATCCACACAAGCATGGCTCTATCCCTGTTGTTCTCTTGCTCTGCTCTGTGGTAAAAGTTCGTTTTTGAGACCTTACATTGCGACTGGCCCCAGTCTGTTTGCCAGCTCCTTGAGAACTTCAGGGAAATTGTAAATGGCAGTGCGGACGGCATCATTTGCATACATAATCACGTTAGAGTGAAGGAACAATGAGACGCATCATTTATGGGAAGGAGGAACAATAGCAGACAGCTTCCAATCCTTGGGACACTCAGAGTAATTTATTACATGGCTGATGTTTTCTTTCTAATCTCCGCGAAATGATCTCTTCTTGACTGAAACGCAGGAGGGGCTGCTATCCCTTGTGCATTTTCTTTACTGCTTTACAATTCTTGATCTCAGAGCCAATGGGATCACCCCGTCTCTCTCACATACACACCACACAAAGACACAGACAAACAGACACACAGACACACAGACATACAGACTCAGACACACAGACACACAGACACACTGACACACTGACACAGACACACAGACACACCACACAGAGACACAGACACACAGACAGACAAAAACACACACACACACACAGACACACACACACACACACACACACACACTGACACACACACACACACACACACACACTACACAGACACACACAGACACACACACAGACGGATACACACACACACACTGACACACACAGACACAGACACACTGACACATTGACACACTGACACAGACACACAGACACACCACACAGAGACACAGACACACAGACACAGACACACAGACACACACACACACAAACACAGACACACTGACATACTGACACAGACACACAGACACAGACACACAGAGACACAGACACACAGACACACACACAGACACACAGACACACGCACAGACACACAGACACACAGACATAGAGACACAGACACACTGACATACAGACACACAGACACACTGACACAAAGACACACAAGCACACAGACATACAGAGACACAGACATTGACACACAGACACACAGACGCACACACCCACACACACACACACAACACACACACACACACACACACACAAAGTTTCAGTCCAAATAATATCACAAGGGTTCAATGAAACATCCTCTCAGTGCAGCAGCCTCGTATTAAATTAATTTAATCTCTGCATCTAGTCATTGAGTATTGTTCTCTGTACATTGACAATTTGCCGATTGCTCACTTCCTATTTCTAATCAATCTCGCAGATAATTTACCAGCCAACTAAATCGTTTTACTAGCCTATCACCCTCCTCTACCTGACGGGGAACAAAGTAAATACAATCAGCCCTGCTTTACACCCTCAGAAATTTATGATGACCCCAGGCAAGGGGCTTTCTGCAAGACTAATTTATGTATAGTGGCATCTGTCACTGTGGCACTTGGACACGTCCTGGGCTTTCTTTTATTAGTTATTCCTGGTAACAGCCCTCTGAGATCACAAGGTAGGGTCAGCTATCCCCTTCTCCCAAGGCTGCTTAAACTGCATTATATGCGTACATCGGAGGTTCATCCCTCAAGTCAAGAATATGCTGTAGTAGACCATAGATCAAAGTCACCTTGAATATAAGGACTAAGAATCTATGCCAGCCCCAAATTCGTTGTTATGAGTCGAGTCTCTATTTCTTCCTCCACAATAAACACCAGCTCAGGGAGGAAATCGCTTTCCTGGGGTTGTAAAACAATTAGACAGTGGTGACATTGTCACCCTTGAAGTTAATGGTTAAGCCAAACTCAGAACCCCGGGTTCAAATCTTGACCCAGCTTCTTACTCATCCTTCGGCTCTGGTAAATCACTTTAGTTGCCTCCCTCATGCCACCCGCGTCCCGTCCCCAAACACTGTCAACATCTTTCTTTCTTAGCTGTTTTGAGACAAGGTCTTGTTCTATATCTCAGGCTGGCTGTGAGTTCATGCTGCTCCTGCCTCCCAGCCTCTAGGGTGCTGGGATGACAAGCATGCGGCCATATCAATTTATCATCTTCTTTAAAATGAGGAAAGCGTGAAGCTAGGAAAACAGCCCAGTTGGTAACATCCCTGCTGTGCAAGCGGGAGTACCTGAGTTTGGACCCCTGGCACCTATGTAAACGGCAGAGCATTGTGGCTCCCACCTGTGACCCCAGCACTGCAGAGGACAGAGAAGGGTCCTTGAAGCTTACCCACCCGTCCCTCTAGTGGAATCTGTGAACTCCAAGCTCAGTTAGAGACTCTGTTTCAAAACAGCAAGCTGAAGACAGAGAAAGACACCAGAAGTTGACTTTTGGCCTCTATGTAAGCACTCACAGGCGAATATGCACTTGTACTTTGTGTGTGTGTGTGTGTGTGTGTGTGTGTGTGTGTGTGTGTGTGCACACACACACAGAAAGAAAGAAAGAAAAGAAAGAAAGAAAAGAAAGAAAGAAAGAAAGAAAGAAAGAAAGAAAAGAAAGAAAGAAAGAAAGAAAGAAAGAAAGAAAGAAGGGGGTAGGTGGGAGGGAGGGAGGGAGAGAGAGAGAGAGAGAGAGAGAGAGAGAGAAGGAAAGAAAGAAAGAAAGAAAGAAAGATAGATAGATAGATAGATAGATAGATAGATAGATAGATAGATAGAATTCCTGAACTGCCAGGGTCATTGTGGAGAATGAAAGAATAATAGTTTCTTAATTAATTGTTTCATGGCCTGGGCCGTTTGCCCTTTCCTGGGTGTAGTCTGTATTTTAGCCTGCAAGGTGAGGAAGGGCTGCTAGCAGGATACAGGCTGTAGAGAAAACTTCATCTTCCCTGTCTTAACACCTGGCTTTGTTTACTAAAATCAAACAAACAAGCAAAACCTTCAAGTTCAGACAAGAATCTTTTCTATTACAAAATCATGTTTTGTGTTTGCTATTGTTTTTGTCAATTTTACTTTGGTACTCCAAGAGGGGATGGGGGCAGAGAGTAATTGAAAAGGTCTTCGTCCGAAGTCAGTACAAATTCATACCAGTTCTGCTTCCGTACTGGAGGCGCCCAATTCAACTTTCTCTCCTGAGTTACCGATGTGTGACTGCCACCGCAAAAGGGACATGCTCAGGCCTCCCACACATTAGGGCACAGCATTTTAACACACATAAGCGACCTTTGGGAACCGTGTGCCTCTCGTAGTGGGTCTTCCGTGATTGTCACCAAGTATTACTGTTAAGCGCTCTACCTGTGGCCATCCTGCCTCATTCATTAGTCTTGGTGAAGCAGGAGAGGTTTGGGGTTTTGCTTTTTTTTTTTTTTTTTTTTTTTTTTTTATTTTTTTTTTTTTTGTTGGATGACTGGGCACACTCTGCTATACGCAGGTGGAGATCAGAGGACAACTCTCAGGAGCTGGTTCTCCACTTCTACTAAGTGGGGCCCAGAGATTGAACTCAGGACATCAGGCTCGGCTGCAGGCGCATCTAACCATTGAGCCATCTCGCCAGCCCCACCCCAATGGGTCGGATTTTAATATCCAAAGCTGACAAGGTTCTCATGCCAGTTCAAGACGGTTTGACTGGCTTTCGTCTTTTACTGACTTCGTGGTACCATATAAGCTCCCATCCATGTTTCAGAGACAGGAACCAATTGGCCCCGTGTGCAAGGCAGATTCAAAGCTTGAAGATTAAAGAACTTAAAACTTGAACCCTAACCTCATCCTGCCCACCGAGAGTAGGCTGTATTCTCATGCAGATCCGTCTGTGAGACTTTATTTCAACCGTGTACATATGCAGGATACAAGAGGACTGGCTGGGTCGGGGAGCACTCTATGGATGAAGGCAGAAGCATCCTTCCTCCTTACTCTCTCCCCCGGCCTGGTGAGCCCCAGATGCTATGCAGTAAGAATGCAAATGTAGAGTGTGCTTGGGTTCAGTCTTCAAGGGCAGGTACTCCAGGCGTGTGGAAGGGACCTCTGTGAGCTCTGTGGTGCTGGACGGTGTGTCGGGACCCAAGAGGTATCAAGTGACTCAGAGAGGATCTTCTACAATGTAAGGGAAGGCCAGGGAAGCTTGCAAAAAGAAATCATAGGGGGAAATATGGAGGATTAAGAAGAGACTGGGAGACAGAGGAGAAACAGAAAAACAGCCATGTAAAGGCATGAAGGCGAAATTGGGGGTGGGCAGCTGGAGTTCGGCGGTACCCCAGACACTTCAGAGCATGCTGGAGAGCCGGCGATAAAGGTAGAGTCAGGGTAGCTGGGATGCTTGGGACTTTGATGAGGGTGGAGCAGGTGATCGTTCCAGACAGACCGGAGAACCAGCACCATCAAAGACACGGCGATGCGCAAAGCGCACCACTTGAAAGCGGGTGGTGACCCAGCGCGGCAAGGAGAGAAGATGCAGAGTAAGATCTGCAAAGGCGACACGGGCCCGGAGTTTATCTTCCTGCTGCGGAATTCCTGTCTGGGTCCCTCCGTGCCATCTGGCTGGCCCAGTTCTCAGAGCGACAACACAGGCATTTTAACTCCAGCTGCCCACGCATCTCCCCCATCACAGTGAGGGTTTTACAACTTTGATTTTGACTCTACGCCAAACTGGCCATATGGCCAGGCTGTCTCAGTAAGAGAAACTCTTTCTGCCGTTTGCCCTGGGCCGTGTCCCAGGTCTCCTCTCAGCGTCGGACCTCGCTGCCATGTGGCTGTTGATGTCCTGTTCTGAGCAACAGCAGCATCAGGAAAAGATGCTTAAGAAATAAACACCAAAGAGATAGTCGCTTCGAAAAGGAATGCATTCTTTTAGTGGTGCTCACTCTAGAAGATTCTAAGAGCAAAGAAATCCCCAGTCCAGCCTAGGTTTAGAACACATGGATGAATTTTAACAAAGGTGCATATTCTTCTTATGCATCTTGTGAGGTGAAAGATATATATGGATTGGCTTCAGTCTGTAGAGTGATTAAAGTCAGTTTAGATCTTTGCATCTAAATCCCTTAAAAAAAAAAAAAAGAAAAAAGAAAAAGAAAGGTATTCCCATGAGTCACAGAAAATGAAGATCATCCTGCCGATTTGTGTTCCTGGTGTTTTCTGGGAATTTTGTCAGTCTTCAGAAAGAACAGTCATCATTTTCAGATTGTATTAAACTCCTTAGAAATATTAGCTTGTCCTTAGTGCCATTCATTTTTTAATATGTGGTAGCCATTAATAATAGATGACCACAGTTAGTTCTTGTAAGTTTAATCAAGTAAGTTCACACTGGTCACCCAGCTCTTTTTCCGTCTTGTCGTTGCCCGCAAGATTTTTGTATCCTTCAATATTGCCTGAGATGAAGCAAAACTGGGAGATTTCTTTATGTTTTAATTTATTTTTTGAGAATTTCATACAGTACATTTTTATCCTATTCCTTTACCCCTGCTAGATCCTCCCCTATCTCCTTACCCACTCAACTTCATGTTCTTTCTTTCTCTTTTGAAAAACAAAACAAAACAAAAACAAACACAAAAATAAAGGTGAACACACGGACACACACCAAATTGTACTGACCAACTACTCCTGATCATAGGGCCTACCCCAGAGTGTGGGTGATATAACCATTCCAATGAAGAAAATTAAGTCCCCCTCCCCCAGAAGCTACTATTCTAGCTGAATAACTTCTTAGCTAGGGGTGGGACTTTGTGCTCACCTCCCCTGTCCCAGGCAGAGATTTTTGTCTGGCTGAGTTTGTACAGGTCTTAAATGTACTACCAGAGTCTCTGTGAGTTTATGTGTGTGTCTGGCCTGTTATACCTGGAAAACATCTTTTCCTTGAAATCATCCACCAACCCTGACTGTTACACTCTTTCTACCTAGTCTTCCTCACAGAAAGATTCCTGAGCCTTGAAGGGAAGAGGGTGATAAAGACCTCCCCTTTAAAGCTGAGTGCTCCGAAGTCTCTCAGTCTCTACACCTTAGCCACTCGTGGGTCTCTATGTGAATTACCACAGGCACTCCCCTGCCTCAGCTAACAGTATAGACTGTTGTCAGTGCTGTTCTATCCTCTGCTACCTCACAATAAGACCTTACTGCTGGAGACATCACAAGAACATGGAGAAATGGAACTGTGTTGAACTGGAAGCTAGCTGCTGACTAGCCTTCACAGTGCTGAGAGATGCTGTCCTCAATGACAAAAGAGAAAGACTAGCCTCGACCTCACCTACCTGCAAACCTGAGGTCGACAATAGAGACCTATGTGCAAGACACAATATTGGCACAGATAGTATGGGAGCAACCAACCACGTTTTAAAATTGTGTTTAGCGCTCACTCCATGAGACTGTGAATGAGGCCAAGAACCTAAGGCTAGCTAGGACACAGCCCTATGAGAAAACCTACTACCATTATTCTGTTACATGAACATAGCAATAAAACAACTCCTAAAGACACCGCTACACCCATAGACTGGTGCCTCCCTCAACCCTCATCAGAGAAATGCCTTGCAGCAGATGTTGAGAATTTTTTAAAGTGTCTCTTCCTTGCTTTTTTGGGGGTTGCTCCCATACCATGGAAATTGCGAGGTCAGGTCTCAGATGTTTGAACTGCATTTTTACCATCGATAACAAAATTACAAATCTCCTCTTAATTCCATGAGCCGGCCTACACATTCTAGACTTAGTTCAGAACAAAAGGAAATTCACTTGAAGCATACAGATTTGCTCCTGAACACGATTACCTTCATCTCTCAGTGCTCGGTGATCGAGACTGACGAGGACACAACACACATCAGTTTGAGTAAAATTAAGATTATATGAAGTCATAGGCTAAAATACCTGGGCGGGTTGCTTTGGGCTCAGGTAGAGTCAATGGCTCCAATGCTACCACCGGACCCACTGCTTCCTTCCTACACTCACTTGGGATGTTTCTCTCATATATTTGCCTCACTGTGAGTGAGGATTTGCCTGAAATGGTCCCGTCAGTTCCAAGGCGACATTATATCAACACGGCCTCCCCACTGGAGAAAGCTCCTCCCCACTCGAGAAAGCTCCTCCCCCACTGGAGAAAGCTCCTCCCCCACTGGAGAAAGCTCCTCCCCCACTCGAGAAAGCTCCTCCCCCACTGGAGAAAGCTCCTCCCCCACTGGAGAAAGCTCCTCCCGTGTCAAAAGCTCCATCCAGAGGCCCAGTTTGGGGCTCTTTGTCTCTTAGTTTGGGTTCATCACTGTGAACAGGTTTGGGTTGTACCCATCTGGTCTGGCTCGAGTCAACCTAGAGCCACGGGGATGGTCTGTCCCAAACAAGTGATGTGAGAGGTGCAGCCACAGAAAGAAATATTGAGGCCGTGTCCCCAAAGTAGAGGGTGGGATACTCAAGCTGCAAGCCTGGTTCATTACCATTTCTTTACAACCACCATGACGTGAGAGTGGAATGGGCCCTGAGGAGAGGGCTCAGTGGATAAAGTGTCCACAGCACAGACATGAGGACCTGAATTTGGAATCTCAGCATCCGGGTAAAGCTGGGCAGAGCGGCACCCTTGGTAATCTTAGGCTGCATAGTTGAGTCACTGAGCTTCAGATTTAGTGAGAGATTCTGTCTACAAATTAATGGTGGAGAGCAACACAGGAAAATATCCAATGTCCATCTATAGTCACACACACACACACACACACACACACACACACACACACACACACACACACACACACACACAAAAGTACATATACTGAACACACACATTTTAATAGAAAGAATAAAGAATTCTTTTTCTTTTAACAAAGAAAAGAAACTCAGACGGTAGAAGTCAGTTGAGGACCTATCACAAATAATAGTCATAAATGAATCAGGTAACATAAAATAAGTCATCATAAAACCACTTATTAGTTTTAATCTTTAGCGCTGAATGGCTCCTTTGGCTGAGTCATTTGCACTGATTTCAACAAATGAAGTAAAAAAAAAAATTATCTTTTCACCCTTGTCCGTTCTGTGAACATTTCATTGTTTTAGAACCACCTTCAATCGCTTTCAGGTCACAGAGTTTGGTAAGCTAACAATCCTGCATAAACAATCTGATAGTTAATAGCTTTATTTTTTTTCAGCCTCCAGAGTCCCCAGAGGCCAAGCAAGAGCGAGTCCTTCAGCCCTTTATTTAAAACAGTATTGTGGAAGAAACAAAGGAGTCACCTCTGTCTTTAGAGGAAAATGCATCTCACCATTTTTCCTAGTTATTTTATAATCAAATTATTTCGGGTTTATCAACCCCATCCTCACCGTAGCTCTGCATTAAACAACAATTTATGCGTTGATTTTTATAGGTAAGACAAAAATAATTCCACAGAAACATACAGCAGAATTAAGGAATGTATTTTTAATTTTTAAATGAATTAATTGCAGACGTACATAAATATATAAAAATTGTACGTGCAAATGGCGAGCCTTGTGGTGTGTCAATACATTGTGTCATCATGTAACTGTCTCCTCAAATGGCTATGGCTACTTTATGGGAAAACACTGAGATCCCGCTCATCAAGCTTATTTTGTGATGTGCAGGAAGCATGGCTGTCTAGAGCCTCCCGCTGTGTGGTAGCATAATAGAACTTCTAAGTTGTGCTTAACCATAACCTCTTTGTGTCCACTGATTGATTTTTCCCATTCCTCCCTCACCCCATCTCCCCAGACATGTAAAGAATGCTCACAAGGTAGGCATGATGATACATACTTGAAATCCCAGTGTTTGAGAGGCTGAGGCAAGAGGATCATGAGTTTGGGAACAGCTTTAGCTACAAAAAGAGGCTTTGTTTCCAAGATAGATAGATAGATAATGGATGGGTGAATGGGTAGATGAATGATGGATGGGTGGATGGATGGATGGATGATGGATGGATGGATGGATGATGGATGGTTGATGAATGGATGGATTGATGAACGAATATATTGATAGAGGGGAGAAAGGATAGACAGGTATGAGTGAATGGGTGGAAAGATGGATGGATAAATACATGAATAAAGGAAAGGATGAGTCAATGGATGGATGGATGGATGATGGATGGATGGATGATGGATTGATGGATGGATGATGGATGGATGGATGGATGATGGATGGATGATGGATGGATGGATGATGGATGGATGATGGATGGATGGGATAGGTGATGGATGATGGATGGATGATGGATAGATGATGGATGGATGGATGGGTAGATGATGGATGGATGATGATGGATGATAGGCAGATGATGGATGGATGGATGGATGTAGATGAGATAGATAGATACAGAGTTAGAGATAAAGATGGAGATAGAGATGAAGATAAAGATATTGAGTTTTCAGCACAGGATTCTCCGTGTAGCCTTTGATGTCCTAGAACTCACCCAATAGATCAGGCTGGCCTAGAACTCACAGAGATCCACCTGCCTCTGCCTCCCAAGTGCTAGGATTAAAGGCGTGCACCACCACCACCTGACCAAAATATATGTTTAAATTATAAGCTTTTAAAGTTCTTTCTAATTACATTTATTTATTTAATAGGGACAACATGCGTGCCACAGTGCCTGTGTGGAAGTCAGAGGACAACTCTGAGAGGCTGGATCTCTCCTCATACTGTGTGATTCCTAGGGATAGAACTCAGGTCCTCGGGCTTGGTGGCAACTGTCTTTATCTGATGAACAGCCTCACAGGCCCCATTAGATTATAAGCTTTCAGAAGCAAAAGGAAGAAATCTGTCTATGAGACCAGAACGCTACCAACTAAAGTTGATTGTTTTTATGATAGGTCTAAATGCTGCACTTGTTTAGAAATAATTACTCTGCAGTTTGTTTCCCTCCTTCAAACATTGGCATATTTTACCTAAATAAGAACTTTTCCAGGAGACATGCCATTTTATGGTATTTTCTCTATCACAATAGCCTGCTGCTTTTTTTATTTCCGTGTGAAACCTTGATTACAACAAAGCCAAGCACACAGTTCATAAGTTGACAAGGAACGGTGATTATTTTTAAGATCATAATAAATCCAGCTTTACCAGATTAAGCTGATCTCATGGGCTCTCCTGCCTCCCTCCATCTTTCCATGCCTCCCTTCCTTCCTCAAACTAATACCCTACAAAACACCCTTGACTCTACAGCCAAAATGAAAGCCGTGCCGTGCCCTAAAACACCAAGACCATGGTGACACTGTCCCAGAGTTAGACCCATTCATCTCCCTGTCTTAGCATGCACACTATGTGGTGCTCCCCACCCACCACGGCTTCCCAAGGTACTTGTTGGAGCGATGAGATTCACCAGTTTTTCATCATTTTCGAAAAGGGAGTAGCTGGCGTTCCCTCTCTAGTGGACTCGTGATCTTCGTACCTGGAGGTGTTAAGAATTGCTAAGGGCTGTAGGACCTGTGTAAATTACAGCCATGCAGAGAGGCGTTGAAAAAAAATCAATAAGTAATGAAATAGTACTGGAGTGAAGTAGCCAAGAGAGCAATGGGTGGGAAACTCCCAAGGATGCAGTTTCATTTTGTCAAAAGGTAAAAGAAGATGTTCCGGTGTGTTTCTATAAAGCCAGGCTTCCTAGGAAATCAGACGCTTTGGGCATAAACAGCAGTAGAGTTAGCCATGTGCTGCAGGGGCAAAATGGACTGTGGACTTTTCGGTGCTGGGTTTTATTTTAAACAATGCTGAATGTTATTCCAATAAAGCAATGTCATTGATGTATTTCAAGACGATAAAGTGTCTGCCCCTTGGGAGGGGAAGGATTAGTACCCTCAACCACACCCCACTTGCTCCGTCTAGATTGCCTACATGAAATATCGCCATCCCTTCTGATCACCCATGAGCAGTGGTCCTCAGTGATGAGACTGAACCTTGGCTCCCAAGGGCTCCTAATGCTTATGATTGAGTCTAGCTAGACATGTGCAGCCTAGTGGCTAAAAGCCCCTCACTGGGTCCTCTCTCCAAGTAAAGGGCTTTATTGTGAATGAAGAGTTCATAAAACCGAGTGTCTCCAAGCTGGAACGTCATCTGATGATTTTTGTCTCTTTTTTTGGTTATTGTTTGAAAGTACGCTCAACCCACGCTTCTTGGTAGGTGATTTCTGCTCCTCCCGTGGCCACTGGAGCATAAAGGAAACTCCTCTGGGGCAGGTGGGCAACCAAGTAAACTGCAGGTCTGACCAAATGGAAGGAGGCTACACAGGGTCACCACAGAGTTCACAAAAATGAATGGGTTGGGCCTGCGTTCTGCATATCTTTATATATACAGTCTTCAATCGCAAATTATCTACATGGTCATATATGTATGTACGTTCATAACATCTGTATGTCATATCCAGATGTGGTTTCTAGCCTTCATTTCTTAATTTAAAAAAAAAATGGAGCCTGGAGCGTGTTCCCAAGTTCCCTTTTGGGTTAGCTTGCGTGTCTCTACCTACTGAGATTGAGAACCCAATCTCTACTGAGATTGAAACTTTAAAAAAAAGAAAGAAAGATAGCAGGGTAGAATGAAGAAAATAATCACCTCTTTGTGTAATGAAATGACTCAGTGTAGTCTTTGGGATACTATGATTTGAGTCTTGAGACACCAAATATAGTAGCCTGGCTTATCTCCTTCCCCCTTGCCGGCCCTCATGTATGTGTGCACCCGGGACAATAAGAGTCTTTTATACCTGATAAAACAGGGCAATAACCATAAAGAGAACAGGCCTGGACCCAACTGGCTGTCTATTCATGATGTGTCACGTGTTTCCCAATAGTTAACGAACTGGCTTTCCTTGTTGCTTTTTTAACGCATGTCCGTGTCTGCTATATTGTGCAACATTGAGAATAAAGTCATGTCACAATGTAACAGTAAAAGGAAGGATACTTGGTTAGACCCTCCCCCTCAAAAAAACAAAAACAAAAACAAAAAAAAAAAAAAAACACAAAACACCACCACTTTTCCTTGAAAAGTGTAAACAGTAGGGCCCCAGTTCGCTGATTTCACCTGCTTCCGTGTGCATGTGTGATCCAATTGCTTTCCCTGCATCCTTCGTGGACTACACTATCCAGACAAGGTAGCCAAGATTTAAAAAAAAAAAAAAAAAATCTAGCAAATGATAGACAGGAAACCTGCAGTCCTCAGCATGCCCCGATGGCTCACTTGTCCTCCTCTGCTGGTTGGCCATGGGCAGAGCAATACCCACCTCCTCCAAACGATCCATCCACTGCTCATGGCATCGCAGCCACAATAATGAATCGGCATGTCTGTAGTACTTAGGAGGCCGCACGGAATGAGAGGGAAACAATGTGAAGACTCGGTTCAACTCGGCACAGGCTGGAAATGGATACGGGGCACGGGGGAGGGGGATATGCACTAAAGTTGAAGAGGATTTTGTTTAACATGACAGTTTAAAAGACGTTGTGATGGGCAGTAAATCCTTCAATCGCAAGACCACGAGGAGGCCCTACTTAGACCAGTGTGCTGGTGTGATTCCAAGTCTCGATACCCACATAAACACTAGGGGGCGCCATATTAATACCAGTGTCCCAGCTCCATCGCCCTCCGAAAGCCCTCCATCATCCGGACCTTGGCTCTCTCTCAGTTTATTCAAGGCGCTGTTGCCGAAGGTCCATGACATGTGACCATTTCAAGAATGTAACATGAACTAATGGGGTAGAGTCCTCTCCAAAACTCATTCCAAGCAGTTACATCTTAAGGGCTACCTACGTGTGTTCGTTCCTGACCTTGAGCTAGATGCGGTTTCTCCATGCCCGATACAGCATGGGATATATTCATCTCAAGGCTCCTTGACATTCTAGACGCACCATCACCTACCTCAGTCAGAGTAAGATAACAAACACTTGTCCTTCCTGGACTGATGCCCACATGTGGACCTTAAAATAGATTCCTTCCTTCACTCTGTATTTCCCGTCCCCAATTCAGAAATTATTCTCCACAGAAGAAAGCTATCTGTCATCTACTAATAAGAGATCACTAGGTTCAGTCACAATCCCCAGGGTCAGGTTGGGCGACTGTGGACCTGGGTGCACAGGAGAGCCTCTGACCCCACTGGGCTACGATTCTGCCTACTGGTTCCCAGCCCAGTTGTAAGGATGGTTCTCCCCACACCCGCCATGCCGCCTCAAGCTGGAAACTCTAGTTACTTCATTCGGGTTGGGCTTCTGAAGCTTAGAGCGGATGAAAATCTCTAAGCAGCATTTAAACTACAAAAGGGGCTGGAGGTGGGAAGGGAATTCCCGGGGAAAGAAGTGATCATCGTAGATGGTGCCAAGATCATAGTCAAGAAATCGGCTCCCGTGTCCTACATTCATTTCAAAGCCTGAGCTATCGAATGTGTTCTCCTTGTTGCTGTTCCATTGATTTATTGAGTACCAAGTACATACGAAGCAATGAGGGAGCTCTACAAAGACAGTAAATAGAAAAGGTACATCCTCTTCTCTGCTCTTGTCATTTGCATAACTGGCTTACCCAGCATGCTTTTCTGTCACCCATCCCTTTTCCTGTCTGTGATGGCACGGTCTCCATCGCCATCTTCTTCCTCTCTCAATCCCTGTTAACTGAGCACAAGTGTAAAGAAACAAAATTGGGATGGGGAGATGGCTTCACTGTTAAAGTGCTTGCCATACAGGCATGAGGACATGAGTTCAATCCCCAGAACCCACATATAAAAAACGGTTGGCATGACGGTGCATATTTAGAACCTCAGCATGGCAAAGAGAGAGAGACAGGCTGATTCCTGGAGCTCTCTGGCTAGATAGACTCTCGGAATGGGAATGGGCGCACACAGAAACCAAACTAGACTGTCTAGTACTTACGGGCTCAGTACCGTAGATGAGCATCAAGGCTTCAGAAAAACGTGTCCTCTACTCACAAGCATAAACACACACACACACACACACACACACACACACACACACACAAACACACACACACACACACACACACACACGCAAATCGGTAAGTTAAAATGCATTTTTTTAAAAAGTAACTGCAATGGCATACTTCAGGACCCCACACCGCAGTGTGGCATGCATGCACCTACACACATCACATACACATGACCATAATTAAATGTAAACACGTAGTCTAGCTTAGCTTCAGGCGTGTCATACAAATCTCTTATCTTTGGGCGTCTCCAGTTGGCAATAACCATCGGTATAATTTTCTGATCAGTTCCTTATCTTTACCGCCTCCAAAAACACATTTGGTTGGTTCTGATGATCTCAGAAATAAGAAAACAAAATAGAAATTCCTCATTCATGACAATTGCATGAATAGGTAGAGAACGTATTTGACATTTAGGAGTCTGTGTAAACCTTTCTACAAAAAGCCCAAAACATTGTATCATTTCTCCCAACAAACCACAATCCCTAGAAACTTAGGACCCCACTGGGCAAGAGAATATTGAAATAGTGAAGCCTTTCTGGTCTAAATCAAGTGTCTCTTTATCAGGCTTTCTTGTTACGTGGATAAGGCATAAAATGAGTTAATAATAATTTACTCAACATTTATTGAGCATTTGACATACCCCGAGGCATATTCTTTATTTCTGATTATATTTACGTATTTGAGGGTATGTGGAAGGAAGGGGTGGATGTGTGCATGTGCCATGATATATGTCTGGAACTCAGAGGACATCTTGCAGGAGTCTGTTCTCTCCTCCCACCAAGTGGCTCCAATGAACTCAGTCTTGCTATGGACTTGTTGAGTCAGGACTGGTTTACAGCAACCACGTGTAGTGTCCTAGTCTGTCTGGGCTCCTGGTGTCATCTGTTCCACTGTTCTCCGAGTACCTATCACATGGCATTAAAGAAGAATGAGTGGGCTGGGGACGAGCTCAACTAATAGAGCACTCACCTAGGCGTGCACAAACCCCTTGTTTGAGCTCCTCATAGCCGGAGCACAGTGCTGTGTGTGCCTAGAATCCCATCACTTGGGAGGTAGAGCTAAGAGGACCAGAAGCTTAACTAAGTCATTCTCAGCTAAGTAGTGAGTTCAAGATCAACCTGGGCTACATGAGTCCCCGGGGAAGGGAGCTATTCCACATGCATTGAGCTCCTCTCCAGAGGGTACCTTTTGATTTGTAGGTCATAGAGGCAGAGAAACACAGGCTTAATAGCATAGTTGGTAAATTATTGACTTTAGTTTCTCCTCCTCCTTCTCCTCCTCCTCTTCCTCCTCTTCCTTCTTCTTCTTCTTGTTTTTTTTTTTTTCTTTTTCTTTTTTTTTGGAGCTGGGGACCGAACCCAGGGCCTTGCGTTTGCTAGGCAAGCACTCTAGCACTGAGCTAAATCCCCAACCCCTTGGTTTTTTTTTTTTTTTTTTTTTAACGAAGGTTTTCTGTGTAGCCCTGGCTGTCCTGGAACTTGTTCTGTAGACCAGGCTCGCCTCGAATTCAGAGATCTACCTGTCTCTGCCTCCAAGTGCTAGGATTAAAGGTGTGCACCACCACCCAGCTCATAGTTGGCAAGTTACTCAGATGTGTCTGAATCTCCTTTTGGTCAGAGGGCCACACTATAACCCCAGGAGACAGGGAAGAAGAGGAAGAAGAGGAAGAAGAGGAGGAGGGAGTAGGAGAGGAGGAAAAGGAGGAGACTATGAACAGTCTGGTTGGTAAGCGATGCTTTTTACCTTCTCTGAGAAGGGTGCAAACAGAAATCTCACCAGTTCATGAGGATCAAATTAAAGAGGATGATTACAAGCGATTAGTCACTGGAATGTGGCTCCCTGGGTGTCTTCAAAAATAGGATTGGCTCTCACTCTTTGGACCGGGTACAGAGAAGCCAGCCATCAAAGACATCTTTCCTAGGCCTGCAATTCTGTGATTAACTCATTTCAAGGAGCCAGACTGCTGGAGCTCATTAGGAACAATGAGCCCATTTCTCAGGAGGTGCCAAGTCAAGTGGTCCCAAGGGACTGTCTTTGGCACCCAGTGATGGTGAAATTAGCACCCAAGAGGCTTGCAGAAGATCAGTCTCCTCTGCGGGGGTCCTTGAGAACAGAGCAGTCACTCAATCTCTTGGTCCTGAAATCCCAGGAAGCCTCGGTCCACTGCCGGTTTAGATTGCAGTGTCTCTGAATACCTTGTTAAAAGGACGCTTTTGTGAATTCTAATTCATTCCAAGGTCCAAAGATAAGCAGCCTGTGTGGATGAAAGGGGGTTGCAGTGGGCGCTGAAAGGGGGGGGCGTACAGTATTTGGGAACTGCTCAAGGGAATCTGAGCTCTGGGAGAGAGAAGCCTGGAGCTGAAGAGAGAGGAGTGGGCCCGGTTGGAAACCCCTGACCCAAATCCAACTCCCTCAGGAGTGAGAAAGAAAGCAACCTAGGTAGCCTCTAGGGGGTTGGCTTGCCCAGCCAGACAGTTAGACTGAACCTCTTCCGTGAACGTGTCCAGGGGAAGGGAGGAGGTACTGGAATACCGCGGCTTTGATGTGTGTGATGGGCGGGTAAGAGGCCTCTTTAACAAACCTTTCCCTTGCTTCCAGTGTTACCTAGCCACACTGCACATGAAAGCCAGTCGGGCCAGCCGCCTGCTCTCTTCCTTGCCTTTTAAACCTAGTAAGGTTCTCAGGGCAGCCCCATGCAGTTATCTGGCCCTAGACTCCAGAGAATATCGGGGTTCTCCTACATACATATATAATATATAATATATATCTCCAAGGTTCTCTTTGAAAGCACCACAGGCAGGAGGGAGTCCATAATCTGATCTTTCAGATTAATGATCACTTGATCACTGAGGGCAAAGAAGTAGCAAAGCCAGAGGAAAACAAATATCAAGTGGGGTAGAGAGACTAAAAGGAGACAGTTTCCTTAATTTTTTTTTACAGCGGTTTCTCTTTTGGAGATCTAAGACCCGACAAGTGTTA
Organism: Rattus rattus; assembly: GCF_011064425.1. Classification (NCBI taxonomy): domain Eukaryota; kingdom Metazoa; phylum Chordata; class Mammalia; order Rodentia; family Muridae; genus Rattus; species Rattus rattus. The sequence goes on from NC_046170.1 coordinate 28,296,361, forward strand.
CGTCAAGGCTGTCTCCAAACCACTAGATGAGGGGGTTTTGTTGTGGGGCCGATACACTCCCGGGACTCATTGAAATGGCAGGGTAAAAATTAATTAGACGCCGTTTGGAGGGGGCTTTGCAAGACAGCCCGAGGCTACGCTTCAGTCTGGTTGTTAGAAACAATATTATCACCACCACCCCTGCCCAGTGAACAGACATGCACAGGGGCGTCAGCCGACGGGGAGCCGCAGAGCGTTCAACACAGACATCAGAACGGAGCACTCCTCCCAGAGAGAGTACTTACCACAAGCCAGTGGATCTACCTGCTGACAACCTCAGAAATGTGTCTTGTTTCATTTTCAGATTTTTAAGAGGGGGTGGGGGTTACATGGGAAGCTCGCAGAATCCTGATGAAACTGCTTTAGCAGAAGATGGGGGCGGCGGTGGGCCTGCCTCACCCTTGCCTCTGACATGCAGGCTGGGACGAGCCGGGGGCCAGCTGGGAGGAAGGTGAGATCCTTTCCAGCCATGAACAAGGCTTTTTAGAGGGTGGCAGGCTGAAGACAGAACACGGAGAAGCTGTCGTGCTACTGCAGACCCAAGATTCTTCCAAAGGAGACGATGTGCAACAAAAGGATGTGGGCCTTATCCCTGGGCCGCTTTCTGTCACTGTCACAAACACCATGATCAAAAGCAACTTGGGGAGGAAAGGGTTTATTTCATCTTAAACCTTATAGGCCATGGTGAAGGGAATCAGGGCAGGAAATCACACAGGAACCTGGAGGGTAAGTATTGAAGCAGAGGTCATGAAGGGATCCTGCTTACTGGCTTGCTCCCCGTGGTTTGCTCAACCTGCATTTTTGTACAACGCAAGACCATTTTCCCATAGAGTCACTGCCATAGTGGATCCCACTTCTATCACTAACCAGTGAAGTTGCTTACAGGCCAATCTGATTGAGGTGTTCCCTCAGCTGAGGTTCCCTCTTTCCGGACGACCCCAGCCTGTGTCAAGTCGATGAAGGAAAACTACTGAGCACATCCTTCTTCAGTACTTTCCGTCTTCTTGGCTCTCTGTTCTGCCCATCATAAACAACCCTACTCTACCTGAAGCAATAGATCTGGGAGTGACCTTGAGGTTTGATTCACTGGGAGCAGACTCCTTCCATCTGGATAAAGGATTTCAAAGTATGATGTCAGACCTGGGGAAATGGCTCAGTTGCTAAAGTGTCCGCCTTGCACGCCGTGCAAACACTAGGAGCTGCGTTTCGATCCAACAACACCTGCATACGAGGGAAGTGCAAGTGTATCTATAATCCCAGTGTTGGGGGAGAAGAAGAGACAGAGGACCCCTCAATCTCCTTGACTACTCAGCGTACAAAGCGTTGAGTTCCTGGTTCAGTGAGAGACTCTGTCTTAAAAACACAAACTAGAAAGTGACTGGGGAAGACGCTTTCTTCCTTATGTTAAGCTTTGCCCCCCACCTGCCTGCTCCTACCCACATGAACATGTCCATATCACACACACACACACACACACACACACACACACACACACACACACACACACACACACACACACACACACACACAGAGAGAGAGAGAGAGAGAGAGAGAGAGAGAGAGAGAGACAGAGACACAGAGACAGAGACAGAGACAGAAAGAGATATCCATTGTATTAATCTTGGAATGCCAAGGATCCCAGTGTGCTTTCTGACTGTTTCAAATGCTTCTCAGGTACCTTTGACCATCCTGAGAGACCCTTCACAGTACAATGTAGAGTTCCTCTCCATATGTATGTATCCGCTAATTCACCCTTCTAGCATTTTCTGTGGAACAAGCAATAGTTAAGATTCCCTGTTTTTGTGGATGGAAAAGCTGACATTCTCATTTCCACACCCAGAGATGGTGGGAAACGCTCCGCGTACGAACGCAAAGAAAACTTGGAAACCCCCAGGACCCTTCCCCTCTCTTCCAGCTTAGCCCTGTCTCTTTTTATGGTCAGTAATTGTTTCCTTGTGTCGTGCTGGGAGCAGGACATGATGAAAACCAATGGGAACAATTACCAACAGAAAAAAAATAGCCAGTCTTCTCCCAAAACAGTCGTTTCCCAAATGAATTTGCCAGCTGTGGACGATGACATCACGCCATCCCCAGCACATCGGCTACTTCCTATTGGGTCCAGGGAGGCATTATTGAGGATAAGTCTTATTCCCCTGACCTTAGATTCTTGTCTGGCTGGGACCTTCATACCCATTGTGTCTTCTGAGGAAGCAAGGACTCTTCCTGGAAAAGTTCAGTGCTGAACCTAAGCCTAGACTTACTTCAGAGTAGACATAAACAGCAGTGAGCTACTTAGTGCCCGTCCATTCCTCCTTTGCTAGTCCTTACATGTAACAAGGTAGGGCAGCAAGAGTCCCAGGATATAGAGACCACGGTACTTACGTACTGCGCTCTGAAAGACAGAGCAAGGTAGCTCATAAGTATCCCTTCCCACTCTGCCACAAAGAAATGAGAGACCATATGGAAGCGTAGCTCTCTCAGGTAGCTTCTCAAGTGTGGGTCATGGACTTACGGCTACAAGAAGCCAAAGCCCTCCACTGAGCACTCTCAAACCAACCAGTACGCCTGAAAAGTCAATCCGATGTTTTAAAACAGCCAACATATTTAGAGCCACGGCAAGGAAAGATGGACAAGGGGCCTTATTAAGTCTTCTAGCTCATGCCCTAGGACCCAGTGCAGGCTGGTTCCCTGTGGTCCATTTGTTAGCGGTATATCAGGCCTCATTTCAAGTGTCTCAGTCAGTGAGCACACGAAACAGAAAGGGAAATTTCTGCCCACCACAGTGAACAATGATCATATGATTCGAATTCCCCAGGCTGCTCACTGGCCCTTGGTATGAATTTCCCAAGTCTTACACAAAAAGGAAATGGAACTGTCTAGAAGGCAGAGACATTCAAGAATGCCTTCATCCTTTTCTGTTAAGCATTGTAGCATACTGCCTTCTGGAAGTATCCAGAGAGTGGCCTCTTTATAGGCAAACAGCCATAAGAGAGAAAGAGAGAATATGGGTGTTTCAGAATTCATTTTTAATCTAAATAAATCTTACATTCCAGGTTCAATATCCTACACACACACACACACACACACACACACACACACACACCAGTACACCAATCCAGGCACTATAAAGCTCATCTCCATCACATCCCATCACATGGACACCACGGCATCATAAAAGTATCACAATTTGACATTCACACCCCAAAAGGACAAGTCCCTATCATCTAAATAGGACCACCCACCAAATCCAGACCTGAAAGACCAGGTCTGTCTTGACACTCTTGTTATTGTCACTGTTTTGAGTCAAGGTCTCCCTAAACATCCTAGACTTACCTCAAACCTGAGATCCTCCTGCCTCAGCCTTCTGAGTGCTGGAATGACAGGCATAAGCCACCACAGCCTTTTCTTTGTTTGATTACATTAGCAGAACTAAACTTTTAAAAGCCTGAAGGCTGACTTTGGAGTCAGCATCATGCTCTTTTCTGAAGCCTCCCAGTGCCCTCCCCTCGGCGCTCCCCACCACAGCCCTTTCCAGCCCCCACAGTCCCTTCCACAGCCCTTTTTTCTGGCCCTCTAAAATATTATCTCATCCCAGCACGGCAAGCGTTTTTATAAGTTCAATGTCAACGGCTAGTTAGAAGAGGGCAGGGGCTCAGGGATTAGGACTCCAAACTGTCCCTGGCCCTTCTCTGTAGGCTGAACTGCTGTTTGTATCAAGCCAATGGAGGAAAAAAAATATCCCTCTTTACTATCTGAGAGAAGATCAGAAGAGGAAAATGTCAGTTTGAGAGCTGACAGGAGTCAGATAAGAATGAAGTAGAAATGAAGGCAAGAAAGGAAGAAATGGTGTCACTCAGAGAAGTTTCTAATCTAATGTTTTGAGACAAATATGTTTCCCGCTGAGTGTGTAATTTTCACACGCAATCGTCCATCCCTCCACCTCTGTCCCAAGAGTGCCGCTTGAGGCCTGATTTGATTTGATTTGTTTCTCAGTTCTTTCCAAACCATGCAAAGATCTGGAAGGGGTCAGCCTTGCAGGCCTAAGAGCTGGGAGCACATTCCCTCCCATAGACCATCTGAGACCTGGAATAGTGTCCGCCCTCCAGTGAGTGTATCTGTATTTATTAGAGAGATGGCTCCCACGCTGGGGATGGAGAATGGAGTGCTTACAGATAGAAACTGTGTGGCTATCTCTGAGTTTCCATTACATACCTACCCAGCAAAGGCTTGAAGATGGACATTGTTTCTCTTGCTTATAAATGTGAGTAGAAGCAATGGTGTGTGTGTGTGTGTGTGTGTGTGTGTGTGTGTTTTCACACACTCAGAAACTAGAAGATGCCATTTGTTCTACTCTGTTTCTCTGCATCTTATTCCCCTGAGACCAGGTCTCTCCCAGACCCAGTAATCCCCCTGCCTCCACCACAACTGAGTTACAAGTTAGTCATGTCCAGCTCTTGATGTGGATGCTGGGGATCTGGATTCAGTTCTCCGCGCATGTGCAGAATACACACACTGTTATCTACTGAGCAGCCTTTCCAACCCCTAAGGTTTTGACTTTGGTCTCTTCTTTTTAAGGCAGCAGCTTTATCAGTAGAGGAAGTGAGTGGTGTTTTTTAAGCATAGTCCACATGAAACAGCAAAGAGGGGCCCGCAGTAAAAGCTCTCTTCTTCAGGAGACAAAGCCAAGTCCTATGATGGCTAAATGTTCAACAGTCGGGTGATTTTTCTAAAATGAACAAATGAAAGAAAGGAAGGAAGGAAGAAAGGAAGGGAGGGAGGGAAGGAAGGAAGGAAGGAAAGAAGGAAGAAGGGAGGAAGAAAGGAAGGAAGGAAGGAAGGAAGGAAGGAAGGAAAACTTTGTCTGGAAACTGGAGAAGTGCTTGCTTATCCACAAAGCATTGGTTGAGAAGCTATTGCGTGCCTAGTACTCTCCTGAGCATTTATATCATCCCAGGAAACCCTACAATAACTTTCTAAGCAGATAATTTTGTCCACATCTTGTAGACTAGGAAGTTGTCCTAAGGAAAAATAGAAAATGAGGAGGAAGAAGAGGACCACAGGAATCGGAAGAGGGGCAGCGGGAGGACGGGGAGGAGCCCACTTGTCAGTATGCCCTCGGTATTGCTTGTACTGTCCCTCCTGAAGCATAATTGGGCTCAAGACACCTCTTCTTATAAAAAATCCACTGTAAGAGACGGCACAAATGCCTTAGCGTTGCTTACAATGTTTTCCGTAAACTCTCCAAGCCTGCCAACCCTGTTTCCTGATAGCACAGGTAGGAGATAATCAATCAACACTTGTCAGCGTAACTTGTTGAATATTGATCTGAATTTGATTAAGGAACTAGATACAGTATTTTTATTTTTGTTTATTTATTTCTTTTTAGATTTAAGTTTAAAGGCTTTTTCTCCCAGAGATGATTTCACAGACATTAAGTCCTCCTCCTTCCTCATGCTCGCAGATGGATTTTATATTTTAGTTACAGATACTAGATAGTTTAGAATGTTCCAGAAGAACTAGAAGAAAAAAAAAACCCACCCTGGAATGCCAGAGAAAATATCTGAAGGAAGACTTTTCTCATGTAAATGAGACATCACCCCCACTGTAAGCCTAGCCCCTACTCTACCCTCTGACCAAGCCCACTGACCTGCTCACATGCTCACACACCTTGGGGGAGGAGAGCAGCAGGGTACCTCTTGGTTTCAAAGAAAACAGTCCATAAACATAGTAATTTCACTGGCTCATCCTCAATTCTTCATTTTATTGTCAATGTTTCTGGTTCTACAACCTTCTCTTGCAGTCGACAGCAAAAGTGTGTGTGTGTTGGGGATATCTTCTAATCGTGCTTGGCTTTCCAACTGTGAATTCTTGTCGTCTGTGACGGCCTTGTTGGTAGCTATGAGGCTGCTTCTCACTGCCAAGGTGTTGACCTTTGGTCACTCTGAAAATGGAAATTTAGGCCTCTGTTTCTAGGCCTGGCCTGGCAAAGTTTATAAAAATACCATTTGGCCAGTGGGAAACCCTCCAGTGTCAGACGGAACAAGACACAGGTCAAGTCTGAGGAAGGCTTGGCCACGCCTTAGAGAATCTATGTTCCACTGTGGAAGACGGGAAGCCAATGCCTGCAGACTGGAGTGGTCAAAGCCAAGGACACAAACCAGGCCTCTTCCCAGACACATGGCTTCATCCCCAAGGTCCCTGTAGACTCGTGCTCTGGCAGAAGTTTGAAATTGCTGCCGATTCTGCAACTGTTTTTCATTTAAAGGGCTCCAGGTCAGAGTATCAAAGAGCAGCAACACAAGATGGTAGCACCCTGTGAGCTGCTGGAGAAAACACCTAACCGGTGCTAGCCAATCCCCACTGTGTGCTTCCAGGGGGTAGGGGGTGGGGGATGAGCATATCCTGGAAGCCAGTCAGAACAAGTCCTGAGGGACAGAGGAGCCAAGCTCAGCAGCTCTGAACACAACTTCTAACAACAAATAGTGGAAGGAGAATTCAGAATTTTCCAGAACTTAAAACATGTGACTTCCGCTTGTCAGTGCCACCACCTCTGGACAGATGGAAAGAGATGGGCCCAGAGACACTCCCAGTCAGGAAATTCACCCAGAAGCATGAGCAAGAGAGCAGTGGCTCATAGCAACTCAACTTTGAGATCTTTAAGAACAGGGAAGCAGGGCTGGAGAGATGGCTCAGCGGTTAAGAGCACTGACTGCTCTTCCAGAGGTCATGAGTTCAATTCCCAGCAACCATATGGTGGCTCACAACCATCTGTAATGGGATCCGATGCCCTCTTCTGGTGTGTCTGAAGTCAGCTACAGTGTACTCACATACATAAAATAAATAAATATATCTTTAAAAAAAAAAACAGCCTAGTTCTTGCCTCTGACCTTATATTAAAAACAAAAAAAAGAACAGGGAAGCAGGCCAGAGGAGTGAGGCAGGCACCACAGCTTCCTCCAAGGCCCAGTCAGAGCATCTACATCAGTGTCCTCAACCTTCCTACTGCTGATACCCTTTCATACAGTTCCTCACGTTGTGGTGATCCCAACCATAAAGACATTTCCACTGCTACATCATAACTGTCATTTTGTTACTGCTGTGAATTGTAATGGAAATACCTGTGCTTTCCAGTGGTCTTAGTGAAAGGGTTAATTGATAACCCCCAAAAGGGGTTGCAGTCCACAGGCTGAGAATCAGTGGTCTATACGCTCTTGGTTGAGGGCCATTGCACCCCTTTCTTTTTTTCCCAGCTCTGAGGACAAGATCAGGGTTGCCTAAAACTCATCCATATCAATCCAAACCTCAGTACCATTGAGAAACAGACATCAGGTTCCAGAGACAGGAGGAAGGAATCTTCACTCTAGCTTGACAAAAGCACATGGCCTACATGGAAAGAAAATGCCACATTCGCCTTGGTTGGCGCCTAGGCTGTGTCAGCACACATGTAGCGTTTGGATGTTGACTGTTCTCATCCCACAGTTAACATGTTCAGCAGCTTCACACAGTCTACAAAATGTCCTACCACACACGGAGGCCTCCCAGAGACCATATCCCCAACACTCATCTCCTATCAACAGGCATCTCATAAATGATCCTCCCTGCCCTTGTTTGTCATGAAACCCATTTGTCACGCAATGCTTTTGCCTGATGCTCTCTGAGTGAGTGTTGCATAACCACAGTCAAAGGCATGAAAGGAAAGAAAAGCACTGTAGGTTACAAGGGCAGAACTTGACCTCAAGACCATTCTGAGATAATGGAGCCAGAGACGATGTTACACAGCCTCCTGTGGGCTTCCCTTGTCCATCACACAGAAGCTCATGCTGCCCCCTTAGTAGATCAGAGCAGTTCAGGGAGATGGTCCTACTTGCTTAGCCAATAATGGCAAAAGGAAATTCACGGGAGACTGTAAAATAGGACACCCTTGCATCTCAGACCCCATTGGGACCATTCAAAAGCCATTTACTTCTCATTTCTTTTCTTATTAGTATATATTAAATGTATAAATTAACAGTTTTCATTATGATGTTCCCATACATGTACGTATATACTGAACTTTGGTCATATACATCCATTGTTATAATTCAAATATGAAATGTCCCTTACACACTCGTGGTTTTGAACTCCAGGTCCCCAGCTGGTAGCACTGTTTTGGAAGACTGTACAAACCTCTAGGACAATGGATTAGTTAGCTGAGGGAGACTGCTGAGGATGAATCTTGAAGATACCTGCTTCTATTTACTGTTAGGAGCACTGTCCCCTCACCTTCCCACCCCCCAGATCCTCTAAGATGTGAGAAGTCATGTCACCCGTTCCTGCTGCCTCATCCTCCATACCTTCCCTGCCACAGTAGAGAGCACACCTTCTGAACCATGAGCCAAATGATAAACCCTTTCCGTGTTGACTTCCTTCCACCAGAAGCTCTCAGCAGTGAGAAAAGCAACTGACGCTGGATGATCACTCCTAAACCCAACAGGCTCGATCCCTGGAACGAGCATAATGGAAGGAGAGAACTGACTCCTCCGAGTTGTCCTCTGACTTCCACATTCAAGCTGTGGCCTGTGAGCACGCGCACACACACACACACACACACACACACACACACACACACACACACAAAGGATTTTAGAAGCAAAATAATAGTAACCATGCAACGAACTTGGAGAGGCCAGAATAAAAGAGCAAAGCTTTGGGTCCCCTGGAAATGCTAGCATGAGAAGGTCAAACTGGTGATCCTTACAAGCTACCAACCTTGCGTCTGGGTGGGTATCACGGCCAGCCATGACTCCTCCACCACCCATCAGCATCTATAAGCTTGGAACCTCTGTCAGCGAATTACATACGCAGAGCTGGCATTCTAGCTCTTTCTGTTGACTTCAGGCCAACCTTGAGAATAAAGTGGCATAGATGAAGGAAGAGGGTCACTTGTGAATGGCTCGGAGTCCTGAGTCTCTTCCCAATTGTTTAACTGTTCGATGATGGTTACTTGGATCCATACGTAGCAAGCCTGAGCTTTATGGAGCAAGTTGCTCTCTGGGTGACCGCCCCACCCCGGCCTGGGAGTCCAAGAGTTGGCTGGAAACAGAAGTAACCGGCCAAAGGTGGGATGGATTTGCCTGAACTCCGTCCCTGTGGGCTTTGTTCTTCAATCTGTTTATACGGTTTCCCGTAGGAGTCTGTAATTTTAATCAGTAAATATCTCCCTTGATTTATCACCTTCTATTGACATGGTGGTAATTTAAGTCTCAGCCCTAGTGCTGGGTCTGCTGTGTGAGTTTTTCCCCCCGTATCATGTCCTACCTCTGTTTGATTTTTCTCCATCCTCTTAGGTAATTGGGATACTTCTTATACCCTCAGTATGACAAGGCTGTGGTCAGGGGTCAATGGGTTTCTCCTTCCAAAGCCTAGAGTACTCTAGCCAATCATAGCCCAATACCATCTCCACTTTGCCAAAGACGGAGCAGACAAACCACAGACCAATAGGACCCAGTGATGGTTTTGAAAGGACACTGCTATTCTCCCTAGCACAGAGACAGCTTGGAGACTGGATCCACAGGTTAGTTTATGTGACTTGAGCAAAGAGACCTTCCTTCTCAAACGTAGGTTTTTACAAGGTCTACATTTTCGTTTGAGACAGGGTTACCCTATGTAGCACCAACTGGCTCAGAACTCCCTTGCTACTCCAGACCGGTCTCAAACTCACAGAGCTCTTCTGCCTCTGCCTCCTAAGTGCTGGGACTTGGATGTGTCACCACACCCGGCTCAGTTCTACTTATTATCAATGTACATGTTTAGTATGTTTCCTATAGATACTAGTAAACTGCTATCATTTGTCCGGCTTCATAGCATCAAGATTTTGATATTTCATTTGACCATAAATGTTCATGATGTTTGATAATGGAGGTAAAGGAATGAGGACTTGTTAGTCATAGAGCTGGGTGGTTGCCTTGGCGTACCCATGGTACTGGACTGAGTGACTCGAGTCATTTGTAGTTGGTCTATAACTAAAAAGAGTAGCTAGAGACTGGAGGGGAATTTTTAGATTCTTTCAAAAATTTTTAAATTAAAAAATGAAAAACTACAGTGAGTTGAAATGATCGACTGCCACACCCTCCCTCAGATAAAATTAATAAAAAAAAATGAACTCAAATAGCAAGCCACCAATAAGAGCAATGTCTGCAAAAAGTTTCATGAGGCTCTATTAGAAAGTCAGATGTTTACAAGCTCCATAACTGCGGTGTAACAGGTGATTAGAAAATATTAATGAAATTTTAGGTGGTGTTCATGACTTCAGTTCCCTACAGCCATCATCCTGTAAGACTTGTCTTTTGATGGGATTTTTTTTCTTGTTATATCCCTGTAGTAGTTACATGAGTGCTTCATATCACAGAAGCTCAATTAAGCACAAAAAGAGAGGGGTGGGGAAATAAATGGCTGAATGAACAGGAAGGGGAGAACTAACTCAGTAATCAACATACATAGAAGACATTGTATTAAAATTTCAACGTTATGTTTAAGGATGAACATGACAAGTTTGGAAGTATATCAAGAGAACAGTGCCCCAAAAGAGAAGGATTTAGAATTATACCATGGAAAAATACGTTTTAGAACTTGGTTGTTATGCTCGATCTAAAATTAACAACAATAACAACAACAACAACAACAACAATGGCCAAGGAGTCTTTGAGAAGAGGTACTGGGAAAGAGAAGATAGATTCCATTCAGACTATAAATGTCAAAGGTTGATGCCAGAAGCACTTGGCAGAAGTCATCAGTACATAGAATCCTCTTAACATTCTATACATTTAGAACTTTTCACACAGGCATGGTGGTACACACCTTTGATCCCAGAACTTGGGAGGCAGAGGCCGATGGACCTCTGTGAGTTCAAGGTCAGCCCGGTCTACAGAGCAAGTTCCAGCCAGAGATGTTATACAGAGAAACCCTGTCTCAAGAATAGAAAAGAAAAAAAAAAGAGTCTGGTACACATGGGAAGGTAGGCTGATGAGTCTTTCTCTAAAGGCTGCTCCAGGCATCCCTTATCCAAAGCAGGACTTCTTCATGTGTGCCTTTGTAAGTTATAAACTTATAACCAACATGTCATCCATTACGTTTGAATTAGCACTGCTTCACATGAACATTTCTGTATATGTCTCCTCTATCTGGTTGTAGATTCCTTAAAAACAAGCCCACGGAGGCAGAGATGGGAGAATCCCCAATGCTAGCTGACAAGCAAGACTTGTCGTATCAGTGAGCTCTGGGTTTGCTTGAGAGGGTCTGCCTCAATGGATAGGTGGAAAAGCAATGGAGGATGATTTCTGGCATCATCCATGGGCCTTCACATGCATGTGCACCCATGTGAATGCACATCTACACACACATGTGCCCCCCCACACACACACACACCTCATATGTATGAAAAATAGAGCTGGGGAAGCAAAACCCTTGCAAACAAGACCCATACCTTTCTCACTTTTTAATGCCTTGTAGACACTCAGCATTCACTTTACTTCTTGAGTTAAGTAGAACTTGGTTGGTTACCTCATTGATTCAAGTCTAACACCATAAACGTTGCTGGTCTAGATTTAAGTGCAGTGGTGATGAATATGTGGGCTAGAGTTACAAGTACCCCGACATGCCCGTTGCATGACTTCTGAGACCTCAAGTTTGACAGGCATTTAATTACTGAGCCATCTCCCCAGCTTGTTCTAAAGGAATCTACAACAGAATAGAGGAGACATCGGCATCAGCATAATCTTTTCTTCCCTCAATCCCTCACCATGAAATTCTAGAAAGTTCATTTAAGTGAATCCCACTGAAGTGTCACCCATTCAAGCATCTCCAAACTAGTGGAGTCTTCTTATATATAATGGAAGAGGCGTTTATTGTCTCCTTCTTAGACAAATGAATGTTTGGACTACCCCTAATAACTCAAATCATGGAACATTTTCATCTCTGGGTGGTCCAGGTTTCATCTGCTGGTCACACAATGGTGTCAGAGAGCCTTGCATGTGCGAATGAGAGAGAATGAGTCCTTCGATGTTCCGAGTCTTAGACTCAAAATGAATGATAATCTATATGCTGCATCTGTGAAAGGAAAAGATGGCTTAGATGGATGACCAGTGCCATTTCTCATTGTGGCATCATGGCCTTCACAGTGCATAAGACGACTGTGGGCAGGGCGGGACCATCCTTCCAGTGAGAAGATGTTTCTCGGGGCCTAGCTATCATCTGGCCTACAGTCCGTCACATTACCACATTCCTTCCCAAAGGTGGAAACCTACCTCAGAGTGGAGAGTGAGATAGCTTCCAGAGAAGTAATTAGCAAAGTGCACGAAGGCTTGAGAAGGGAGAGAGAAAGAACTACGGGCTATCAATCAATAAATAATAAAAAATTCAGTCGAAGGCATTTTCCATCTCGGTGCTCTTGGCCATGAGCAAGAGAGAAAGGAAGAAAGCAGGCGTGAAGGAGGGATTCATGGGCTGGGTCAGGTCATCCCTTCTAAGCTCACGTGACAGAGCTTCAAGAGAGTACTCTGTGCACACAGGATGGGCATGGTGAGGACCAAGTCTGGGAACTAAGATTTTTCTTCTGCCTGACTTCCTCCATCCCTTGGGTCTCTCAGGTAGGTGTGTGAGATACCTGTTCTTGGCTATTCCTGGACTAATTGCCTAGGCATTGATCTCTTAATGGTAGAAGACAAGTTAATTTATTCCCAAACTCTTCTAACTTGGCAGATGAGGAGTTATATTAGTCATTGGATGCACTCAGCATATTCCATATTCTATTATTTATCATTTACATATAAAGGAAAGTGTGAGGCTCTCAAAGGAGAAACTGGTCCCGGAGCCAGAGAGAAGAGCAGACGAGGGAGAGAGTGATGGGGGCAGGACCGATCTCACTGCCTTGAGCAGGTCAGCAATGGCCAAAGGATAGGAGAATGGATGGATACCGGACTTGGCAGGACGAGCATGATGCACAAGATAAGGAAGGTGGCTTTGATGTCAAAAGATGAAAGGCTCAAGGCTCTCTCATCCATGCATTCGCTCCACAAATATTTCTGTTCTAGATAAGGATATTAAACATAAGCCTGCTCCCAGGTCAACAAATATGTAGTCCCAAGGTAGAAAAAAGGGCTGTGATGGGAACCAGTTGGGTGCTATGGGAAGAAACAATGGGAACGGGGACTAAGTTTGTTTGAATAGACTAGTCAGAGAAGACTTGGAAAAGGTTAACATTTAAACTTGAACTTGAGAGATAAGGAACCATCAGCCGTACAAAGAGAAGAGAGAACAGACAGGCTTTATGAAGGCCTTGAATCAGGAAAGTCCTTGGTGAATTCAGATTGGAAAATGTTAATGGCACTTCTGTTTACGGAGCAACCGCCGCGAGGAGATGCTGGGCACAGTGTTGTGCGTGTGTGTGTGTGTGTGTGTGTGTGTGTGTGTGTGTGTGTGTGTGTGTGTGTGTGTGTGCTCACTTCACTGATGAGGAAAATGAGGTTAGCAGAGAGGTGGACAAGATCAAGGACAAGCAGGCAGGGACTGCATGGCTTTCAGCAGCGAGCTAGCCTTAGTCTAATGTGGACTTTGTAAGGACCCCTGTGTCTGCCATTGATGAGTGGACTGCAGTAAGGTTCAAGACATAGTGGAGAAGCATTGAGAAGGTCTGGTAGGTGGCCAGCAAGACAGAAGCTTCAAGTAGAGGCAATGGAAGGAAACAGAGGCATGTTTTGACTGTTGAGGTAAGAGATGGCCAAAGAATGAGGACACTGAAACAAAGCACATAGACTCTAACATGGCCCCTTGGGTCATTTTTACCATTCAAGAAAGGGAAGCAAGGGTTGAGAAATAAGAGTCCCTGAAATGAGAGGGTTTTCAGATGTGTTCACCACCGTCCCTCCTCATTCAGTCTGACTTAAGACCCCGCTGCTGCCTATGGCTGTCATTCAATCCCCTGCACACTTCCACAAAGTCAAGCAGGAACTCAAGGGCACATGAGAGAGAGAGAGAGAGAGAGAGAGAGAGAGAGAGAGAGAGAGAGAGAGAGAGAGAGATCACACACACACACACACACACATACACACACATACACACACACCCTACCAAATCCAGTAACCAGCTTCCCCCTATGACCCAAGGAAGACAGAACTACCACCCAGAAACTGCAATTAGAGGGGAGAAAAAGTAGAGTTGAGAGTGACATCATCTCAGCATGGAAACAGAGTCAGGAAGGTCAGGAGTACAAGGTGAAACCAGCCTGGGCTACATAGCAAGTTCTAGAAGAGCCTTGGCTACAAAACAAGACCCTGTGTTGAAATAAAGGGGCAATGGACCCCATCCCTTCACACACGTGAACATAGCAAAGGTGAGCACAGCTCACCTGGAAGAGACAGGCCCAGCCAGCCTCAAGCCAGTCCTCAACCCTGTCGAAGGCCTAGAAGACGCTCACACTCTTGAGAACATTTGCATCCCAGAAACCCCGAGCATCATTTCTTCTCAAAAACAAGGCCCCCAAAAAGGAAGCAAAAATAAATAAACAAGGACTGGATGTGATATTTCAATTATTTTAAGTGCTCCCCCCCAAGTCCCTCCTCCCAACATCATTTCCAGATCTTACAGGAATGAAGATCGTGGGGACCTATCATGAGGGCCTTTGGGTTTCTCTCTCCACTCAGATAGAAGACAGCCCTCTGCTCCCACTTCCAGAGCAGCACCTTTCTGGGCACAGGAGGATACATCGGTGGCCACGTTGTAACTTTGGTCAAACCCGCGCTTATGTGCCTGGTAAACTGTCTGGGCCTCTGTGGTTAGCTTCAGAACAGTAGCCACAGCGTGCTCCCGAGGGACTGCCTCTGAGTTTCATGTGATACAGTTGTTCGTCTGGGTTTTATAAAGAACCAGAGGTCTTGACCCTGGAGCACACTAGAGTACAGCCTTGTTAACAAAGTGTCCAGAGGGGGAAAAAAACTTTAAGGGAAAATGGGAAGAGCCTACGGGTACAGACCCTTCATCGACGGAGGCCCAAACACACTCCCCGGGTGTGGCCTTTCAAACCAGCAAAATCAACTCCAGATATCTGAGGGAGAGCAAAGGCAGAGTACAAATGTGTCGAGAGGAAGAGGGGGGAAAAAAAATAACTGCTAATATGATCAAATGCAAAGAGAACACAACAATCTGTAACCCGTCAGAGATCTCAGGAGACACAGCTCAGAAAGCACAAAAGTCCTTCGGCGGAGGTAATGAGGCGCATCTAATTATATTTAAGAAAGAAACATCGAGAACGACCCATTAGCCTCCCCCACTTCTTCCCTAAAAGAGAATCAATGGAGTCCAAATGCTAAGGGGATGGGGACAGGGCGGCATCAGAGCGAGCTGAGGGATTCTAGACAGCATCTCGGGAGACAAGGTTGTCACTTTCCCAGCACACGCACACACACACACACACACACACACACCCTTCTCTGTCTATTGTGTTTTAAACAACAACAACACCCAAAAACTGTCCCGGGAAGAGGAAAGGGGGCAGAAGAAAGAAAAGGGAAAGAGAAAATAAGTACTGGACAGGCCCCACCATGAGAAATCAAGGCAGTCCAAATGACATTTGACACCGCCAGGCCACAGCTGAAGAACAAGGGAAAAGTTTTAGGGCGACTGTCATTGACCCATAGTCCTTCACTCCTAACCTTTCCCTCCAACATATGTTTCTCATTTCCTTGCTTATAGCTGGTCCAAGCTAATGATATGTGTTTTGGCCAGGGTCCCGAGCTCGGCATACAGCCGGTCTTGTTCTCATTGTCCGGGCTACTTACAGAAACCTCTTTCTCTGTGTCTTTCTCTCTCTCACTCCCAAAAGAAAAAAAAAAAGAAAGAAAGAAAAAGAGAAAAGGGGAAGAAAAAAAATTACAGCTTTAAAGAACAGTAACTATGCAAAGCAGCCCTGAGCTCTATACAGCTACCGTCTTGAACGTGGCTCTTGCCACCCTAACACACCCCATCAATAAAGGCCTGAAGAGACTGCCCACGGGTGAGGGGCAAGTTCAATACAAAAGCAGTGGAAATTCAAACAAATTGGCCCATTAGAGTCTCACACAGCTATAAATACAGCCCGCGCGGGCTATTTTGAGGGACGGTGGCATGGGAAAGTTCGGCCTGGAATCTTGAGTCTGTCAAAGGAGACGGATCTCTTCCAAGACATGGGAAGGGGACGGACCCAGTAGTCACTCAAGGAGGGCAGGGAGGAGGAAGGCAGGGAGAAGGAGGACAGGGAACCAGTCGTCACAGACAAAACGTAAGGAGGTAAGGCGTATCCCGCATAGCAGAACAGCAGGACTCAAAAGCGTATGTTCAAAACTTGGGCTCTTCCAGTGTCACTCAGAGAGTCCCCATCTCTGAAAAAGCTGGACATGCCCTTTTGCTCCTTAGGGGTCAATGGACCAGTTCACTCTTCCTGAAGGACCCAGCAGGCCAGAGGAGGAGGGGTGGGAACCAGTGTGCCCCAGAGAGTCAGGGTAGCCGAGTCTGAAGGAGACGTTTCTGACTGACCCTGAGGAGAATGTGGAGGGGCCTGCTTACTCTGGCCATCAGAGCCTAAGGACTGGCATCCAGCATGGGATACATTTGTGAGATGTGGGGTGCTAGGATCTGAATTTGAGGAAACTGGAGCCTGTAAAAGAGAGTTAGTAAAATGTACAAGCAGACAATTCGTATGCAAATGTCAAGAGCTGTTTAACATGTCCCTCGGGGCCTGTCAACAGACGGCACTGAACTGCCAGCAGTTAGGAATGAGTAAACACGGAATACACATCCACTTAGGCGTCAGGTCCATGCCTATCCCAGTAGCCAGCGGCTTCTCCTGCACAGTCCTGCTGTCTGGGGAACTTCCGGTTACTCTGTCCTCAGACAGTATACCCAGAGCGGCCACAGGTTCACTCACTCACAGTTTGAGCACTGACCGTATATCAGGTACTGTCTGAGGCATAAAGATCACGCAGACACAGCTCAGACATCTTGGAACTGGCCTGTCTCTGACCCCACAACACCCTGGTTGGATTCTGGTCTAGGTAATTGTAAGTAATAGCCCTAATATTGTCCCCATGTGATTATTAATAGTCCACTTCTCACCTATCAGTGTCTCAGTTTGAATGCTAAATTATATAATATGGTAGCTAGCTAGAGTCCTTCCTTTAAAAGTCCCATCTTGGTGCATATATAAACGTGCGTGCGTGCGTGCGTGCGTGCGTGCGTGTGTGTGTGTGTGTGTGTGTTTCAATACACAGAAATAACTGCAAAAATATAACATCCTCTATTTTAGAGGCTCTTTATAATTTGCTGAAGTCAAGAGAGAGTTCCCAGATTATCAAGAAAATTGCTTTAGCAGATTAAATTTTAATTAGTTTGGGAAAAGGTTTCACCGTGCTCTGGGTTGGCGTCCTTACTGTGTAGTAAGTAAGTATAGTGGAGCCACTGCAGATGTTGGCTCTGAATTCTCCATGTTGTAGATGAAACCTCAGACTGGCTGCTGTCCACCCCTACCAGCGGGGGAGCATACAAGGGCACTTATCCCAGGACAGCATAAAGGGGAAGAGACAGCCCACATTACCATGACAACTCCCTTTCCTGAAAGTCTCTGACAGACACTTCCTGGGGAGACAGGAAGTGCAGACAGGAAGACACTGAGGTCGTCTCTTCCCGTGTAGGGATCTTCCCACCTCCCAAACTCCTCTGATAGCTGACAACTTCTGGATGAGCTTCTGTGGTTTCACTGGTCCCATTCCCATCTGTTCCGGGGAAGGTCGGGAGCGGTTTTTGTCCCCTTTTCCCCAGAAGCCACAGGGATCTCAAATGTATCTCAGTAATAAACTATATAAAAGAAACTCATGAGGGCAAGGGAAGTCAAAAAAAGTATATAACTGATTCCAACTTTAAAATAAATGATAGACTGACCTCACGTTTGCAGGCAACATTAGGACGTTAACAGTCATTCGGTAAACGCTGCAGGATGCCCCCCGCTCATGCATTTAAACGCCCTACCAAGATATTTCACTCTGAAACCTTCAAACCTGTACGCTTATAATCTCCTCAAAACCAATACAGGAAGGCACAGTTTGCTTGTGTTTGTTATGTACAATGCTCCCGATTCAGGGGTTGAATGGAGGAAGTTCCCAGAGCACGGTATTTGCTCTCTGAGACTATTTTGACTAATAATGTCAGATGCCTACCTCTGAATCCCCAGCATCCAGCAGAGTTCAGTCTTATTACTCTATAATGGCGTCATGCGCTAAATGCCCAGAGTATGTTGGACAGATCAATGCCTCTTCACGACATGTCTCTTCCGGGTCCTGCTTTGGGTTCATTCATGGGCATCGTGCACCATAGTTTTGTTGAACCTTCTTGAGAATAGGATCCAGCGGGCAGAACTGAACAACAGCTCTGAAAAATAATTACGAAATAAGGGGGAAGCAGCAAGCAGGAGACGAAAAAGGGCTTTTGGGGGGAATGTTTTGAAATAACGAGAGGAGATGCTAACTAGCTGGCTAGAGGCTACAAACACCCTAGAAGTTTAAGGAGGAAGGGAGAACAGAGGACGTCCAGTTGTGGCCATGCACACCTGTAATCCCAATGCCACAGTGGGCAGAGGCAGGAGAGTCACAAATTTAGGGCAAGCCTGGGCTACATACAAAATTCTATGTCAAAAAAATAAATTTTTTTTTAGGGGCTGGAGAGACTCTGTTTGTAAGGAATGACTGTTGTGTAGGGCACTGGATGCTCTCAAAGAGGACTCAGGTGGGAACGTGCTTGTCAGGCAGCAGGAAGCCCTGGCTTCAGTCTGAAACACCACACAGACTGGATGGGTGGTGCACACCTTCAATCCCAGCACTAGGAGGCTGACACATCTCTGTCTATCCTACACAGTGAGCTCCAGGCCAGCCTGTGCTACATAGTGAAACTCTGTCACAAACAAGACTTTGATGGTGCGTGGGTTATGTGCACAGGGGAATATATGTCCCAGAGCCCAGAGACAAAGAATCTCCCTGGAAGCCGAGTGATAGGTGGTTATACACTACCTCATATGAGAGCCGAAGACCGAACTCACATCCCTAGGCAAGTGCAGGTAAAGCTTTTGACCACTGAGCCATCCCTCAAGTCCCAGAAGCAAGACTTAATAGGAACAATTTAGGGGGGGAGGGTGTGTGTGGAGGGATGTTTAAACAGATGTTTATTTCATTAAAAAGGGTGGTGGGAAGTGTAGTCTCTTGTCAGAGTCGGGTGGATCTCCACATTTTAAAACCATTCACATTAGACTGGAGATCAATGGAGAGAAAGGTTCAAAGAAGAAAAGGGAACTGGGGATGGGGGTAGGGGGTGGAGATTCAGAAAAAAAAATGCCTCAAGCAAGAGCCATTGTCCTTGGTAGAGAGCGCTGGAAGGATTTTCCTCAGAACAGACTTGGTTTAAAGTCGCTGCTCCTTGGTCAGGCCCTTGTAGTTCCCTGAGATGGTGACAAGTCCCATAATTGTTCTGACTTTGTTGGTTTTGCTTTTTTCCCCCCCTCTTTCTCTCCACAAACCTATTCATGAAACTCCCATAAAAAGGCCTTACCCAGCCCTCTCTGTCTCTAGAAATATGATACACGGTGGATCGAGAGAGAAAAAAAAATTTTTTTTTCCTTTACTTCACAGCCTCTTGGCACGAGTTCAGCCCTGAAAGGGTTAAAATATCGGCACATTTCACTGGTCTTGAGTTACTCATAAACATTGGGCCAAGCAATTTCACTCAATCGCACATATTAACTTCTTAAGTTCTTCTCTCTGAGGATGTGGACTGTTATTTTATGCCAAAAGTCCCATAATTAAGTTTGACATAAGCGCATGGATTAAATATGTGGTTGGGGGGAGGGGGGCGCCGAATGGAAAGGTTTCTTTTTCCTGGTCCTCTTTTTATGCCATATGGAAACTGTAACCAAATAACGTGCAAAAATTTTTAAGACAATTTCCAGTCTTATTACTCGGTGTTGTTTCCCAGGTAAGTCTTGATGTAAATCTACTTACAAAGCCCGATTCTTTTTTTTGCTTTCTCAAATTTAGCCTTTAAAGCGACAGCAGGCTTTAAGAGCAGGGCACACCCCTTTAATCTCAGCACTGGAGGCTGAGGCAGGTGGATCTCAGTGAGCTCGTGGCCAGCGTGGTCTACACAGGGAGAGCTTGACAGCAAACGAAAACAAGAATTAAGCACATGACAGCCCCGAGAACTGGCATTATACTCTGTCCAGGGCAGAAAAAGAGATAAGGCATTTGAAGGTCTGCCAAAGATAGGGACTGGAGGTACAGGGTAGATAGAAACTGATCTAATTCAGGAATGGCTTAGATGCTAGAGTCATGGTGGTGAGGGAGCTGGACATTGTGTTGTCTTTGTCTGCTGTGTTCAGACCTGTGAAGCGTGGTGGTTCCTTGTGTACTGATGCCACTGAGATATCATGAAAGCCTTCTCTGTCCCCAAAGGTTCCGGGGCGACTCTGAGAGCTCCTGTCCTCATTGCACGGCGTAATCATAATTTTACTTTCAATTTCTTGCCACATTCATGAAGGCGTCTTATGGTCTGAGAGAGGAACGTTGGTGTTCCTCCCTCCCTAAAGCCAGCTGAAAATGGCCTTTTCTACTCCTGCAAAGAGAAAGCACCCTCCTTGACTTTTCCCTATCTGAGGAACATTCTGGAAGCTAACCCTGAAAAAGAAGTCAGGCGATAGACCTCCCAGTCAACATAGTCCAAAGCCCTTTCCAATCCGAACGCCTGCTACTCTTGGTCAGTTTTAGTTTCACTGAGCTATGTCCTGACCAAAAAAAAAAAAATCCCACAAAAAAACAAACAAAAAACGTGTTTAACACACCAAGAGGGGTTATCCAGGTTCCTACCAGCCTCAAGATGGACATACTCTGCCATCATTCTCAAAAAACGCTCAAGTAGGACTGAGGAGATGGCTCAGTCAGTACAGCGCTTGTCACACAAGCCTGAGAAGCCAAGTTCCAACCCCAGCAAGCTCATAAAAGAACCAGGCCTGGGGCTGTGCACTTGGAATCCCAGCCCTGAGCCAGTGGAGAGAGGTGGCCTCCTGGGGCCTGCTGGCCGGTCAACCTTGCCTGTTGGTGTTGAGCTCCAGATCCTAGTGACAAATTCTATCTCAAAAGCATCAAGGTAGATAGATGTACCTTGGTAGAAGTTGAGCTCTACCCTTGGCAATCACATACACACACATGTAACTCCCATACACTGGCATCTGCATACATATGAACACACACACATATGCATGTACACAATTCACAGACACACACACACACACACACACACAACTTCGACCTACCCCCACCCCACTGTAACCTTCTCATGGGTCTTTCCCTGTACTAAACTCTGTGCCTTTCTCTTTTAAAGAGAGCAGACCAGGGGCTTCCCACCATGGGCCTAGGAAGCACTGTTTGTCTCCATACCACCACGTTCTAACACACACGACCTTGCAACATCTTGTATCACTCTTGAGAAGCCACAGGGAAATCACAGGGAAGAAAAGACCATGCTCCCACCACACAACACAGCTGCCATTAGATTCAGAAGATGATGAGTCCAAACTCACACAGTCCCAACAATGTCTCCATCCTACAGGTACCTCAGAGGCGTCTGAGCTCAGGACGCCCCCTGCTCCCCACCTCTTTTAACATTCTTAGGAGGCCCAGAGTGCATTGCGAACAGAAAGCCTTAATGGGTGCCTCATAGGTATGAGAATCATTTGTCTAGGCCCAGTGTGACCTGAAATGTTCCCCTCCTTTTGGGAAGGGTTCTCTGCCATAGCTTTTAGATGTCCATCCCAAGACCGCCAAAAGCATTCTTGCTTCTTGTTTACCTTCCTGGTTTCAAGAGTCAATGAGTTACTTTAGCCTGTTGTTAAGTTCAGTCTTAATATATCCCAGGCATTGTGAATTGCGTTATACCCTTCCATAGTGTTCCCTGTCTTAGCCACAAGCTAGGAGGCAGGCAGAGTGTGGCCTAATTGCCTATCCCCAACCTAAGTGGGGCACGGGGCAATACGTTAAGAATCCAGATACTGAGCAGGGTTGTATAGACCTTCTTGTGGGGGCTGTTGAAACCCTCTGCACCTAAGACTTTCTTAAATCTCCAGATGAGAACAAAAACACACTTTCCTTCTTCTCTGAACATGTCAGGGTTTTATCTCTGGGCTGGGGCTAATTCCAGTTCGCACCTTGTACCCTTCTTGCCCTTCTGGTTTCCCTCGGAGACACCTGCAGGACAGAGACTCTGCTAGGATCATTTCAGGTTGGACTCATCATCGTCCGAACCGTAGTTCTGCAGATGGGAGCGTGGCCCCTGGTTCCCAGTGATTCCTGCATACCGTCCTCTGTCTTCTTGAGCATGGTTTAAAATGTTGCATGCTTGTCAGAACATGGTATGCCGCCGACAGTGACTAGGAATGCAAGCTCAGAAGCCTAGCCACTTGTACCCACAACCAGATTCAGGCAGTTTTCATCCTTCTCCTCCAGCATGTTAACTCCTGGCAACTTACTGGCCTTGTCTGAATAACAGAGATATAATAGTATCTATCTCTGGGGTTGGGGATTTAGCTCGGTGGTAGAGCGCTTGCCTAGCAAGCGCAAGGCCCTGGGTTCGGTCCCCAGCTCCGAAAAAAAGAAAAAAGAAAAAAAAATAGTATCTATCTCTGGAGGGTCACTGAGGGGATCAGACACGGACTGGTTAAAGTCGGTGCTTGGTCTGTAGCTCAGCAAATATTGTTAAGCCGGGAACGTAGCTCAAATAGGTGGAGCGCTTGCCTGGCCCACACAGAGCTAGGGAGTTTGACCTCCACCACCAAATAAACTAGTTGAGCTGTAGCGTGCCTTTCATCCTACCACTTGACAGGTGGAGGCAGGAGGATCAGAAGTTTGAAGTCACCCTTGATTCCACAGAGACTTAAAGACAGCATGAAATATGTAAGACCCTGTCTCCGGAAATCAATAAGGCCAGTGTGGTGGCACATGCCTTTAATCCCAGCACTCAGGATGCAGAGGCGGGTGGATCTAAATAAATAAAATAAATGAGTATTAGCTATCAAAAAAAAAAAACCTCACAGTTTAGACACAAAATTTTCTAAGACATATCAGCCGCATTGTGGGGTTGAGATGAACTGGTACTTCAAAGATTTAAGATGGCCCAGTGACTCGCGTGTCCACTAAGCAATCGTGAGGACACGAGTTCAGGGAAACCGACCTTGTCTGGATCTGTGGGCTGGGCTCAGCAGCTCTGCCATCTCCAGCAAGACTTCTAGCGCACTTCTGTGACCTTCAATCCGCTGCATTGAGGACACACTGCCATGCCTACCACACAAGGAACCGAGAGTGTGTGGGGATCATGAGTCAGCATCGTGATTAGACATCACCTCTGCTACTTCCTCTACCTTGAAATAAACAGCAGGATTTTGAAATTCATATTGATGGAAGACCCTATTGAATAACCTCGGAGGAGTCCTCCGCCACCTCCCTGTCCAAGTCTCCCCGTCTTGTCCTTGTCCTCCTCTGCTCGCTCTCACCGAGGTCATGCGCCATGCTGAGCATAGTTTGCACATCTACAATCAGAGCATTTCGTCTGAGGTAGGAGAGTAAGTCTGAGACCAGCCTGAGCTGCTCTGGGATATCACATCTCAAAAACCAAACCAAAAACAAACAAACAACAACCTAGAGAGATGGTTTGACATTAGAGCACATGTTGTTCTGACTTTGGGTCCTAGCACCCAACAGCCTGCAATATCAGCTCCAGGGCATTTGACACCTTTGGCCTCTACAGGAACCCACATGCAAACACACACACACACACACACACACACGCACGCACACACACACAAACAAATACACACACACACACACACAAACACAAATACACACACACATACACAAATACACAAACACACACACTCACTATAATTTAATTAAACTAAAAACCAATTAGCTTCCTTTTCTTTTCTCCCCCCCCCCCATGCTGAGGACCGAACCCAGGGCCAAGCGCTCTACCACTGAGCTAAATCCCCAACCCCCTGCCAATTAGCTTCCTTAAGGAGTCCCCCACACATACAGAAGTAGAAATACCAGCAAACATTTACTTTTCTGAATGGTTGGCCCCCGTAGTTCTGATGTATCCTTTGGTTTCTGCATTGAGTCATCTTTTTCCAGGGGTCAACACACCACATCTCTAAAGGTCCAGAGATGAAAGTTTAGGTTTCGAAAGTCACACTATTTCTGTCACAAGTTCTCAACTCTGCAGTGGTAGGTAGCACAGAAACACCAAAAGCTATCGATGTGCTAGTGAGTGGGCATGGCCCTGTCCTAATAAAACTTTACTTATAAAAGCAAGTGGCAGGCCAGACAGGGCCTCTGAAGCATAGTGTGCACCTCATCTGTCTCCTGGCTTGTTATTGAAACCCCTTTTCTACCACTGTTGTTTCTTTCACTAAGCAGTTGAGTTGCCAGGACCCCAAAAACGTGAGCAATCACTAGGTCCTTAGGGGGCCCAGCCCACATTTCTTTTAAAGCCAGCATCGTTCCCGGTGCATGCTTGCCGGATTAAAGCACCTCACAAGAGAAGAGTGCGACTTTGTGGTGACAAGATGAACTTGAGTGTTTAAGCCAGGTGGAGGGCCTTCAAGGGTTAAGTGTGGAAAGAACCACGTTGTCCCCAGTGAAAATAAGAGGGCCACTGCTGTCGAGGGCATGGGCGCAGAGGCGCAATCGCTGCCCAGTCCTGAGGAAGACCACGTGTCCCCAGAACCTGAACTCTTGTATGTGAATCATGCCATCTAAGACCAGGAACTTGGACACCCCCGTGCCTTCCTGGAACCCAGTTCTGACAGGAACTGGCAGAAGAAAGACTACGTTGCTCTGCAGATACCAACACCATCATTAACCATCACCTCGAAATTACTTCTCTATTGTTTTTCCCTCTTAGATTCATATAAAATTAGTTTTCTTTATGAAAATATGCATCTAGCTCATATAGAGCAGAGGCTGGGGAAATCACAGCCTAGAGTTAGATCTGGGCCTCGATTAGTGAATCTTCTGCTAATTGGCCACTCTAAGGCTCAGTCTTCCTGCTAATTGGCCACTCTAAGGCTCAGTCTTCCTTTCTGTGAAGTGGGAATTTTTTTCTCTGAAGGCTAAGTGAGACTATATTCATGAAGGACTTACTATAGGACTTAGAGCAGAGTAAATATCCCATAGTTTCTAGCATCTAGTGACGGCATGGGTAGTGATGAGCAGAGATGAGAGATGGCTCCTTAATCGTGGAGCTACCATCCGATCCCAGAAATATGTGCAAAGGAAATGCCCTTATTCAGAATAGCCAAAGAGTAAAGGCAAGCCACACATTCACCAAATGGCAAAGGGATACGATATGGCATGTCCATAAAATAGAACATTCTTCAGCCATACCGAGTAAAAAGTGCTGATCTGTTACAATGTGGGTGAACCTTGAAGACACTTGGCTAAGGGGGGAAAGCCAGGAACAGCAAAGACAGTCTGCTATGGGTCCATTGCTGTAGATTTCCTATTTGGCAAGTGTGGAGTTGAGTTGATTCGTGGTTGCCTGAAGCTAAAAGAGGGAACAAGGAGTGACTGCTGATAAGGGTAGTTTCTTCAGGGGATTATGAGAATGCTCTAAGAGTAGGTAATGGCTGCATATTCTATAAAATATTAAAACCCACTGAGTTGTATACTTTAAAAGAGTTAATTGTATGGCAATAAAACCGTTGCTTGTAAAAACATTGCCTTTAAGAAAACAAATTCACACATCAAACCTTAATCTGTGTGTGTTTGGAGGCTGGAAGGAGAGCCGTGGTTAAGAGCACTTGCTGCTCTCGTGAGGACTTGGTTTCAGTCCACAGCACCCAAGTAGCTGTCTATAACTCCAGCTTCGAGGATCCAACAACCTCTTTGGATTTCTTCATTACCTACACTCATGTACACACACACACACACACACACACAGAGAGAGAGAGAGAGAGAGAGAGAGAGAGAAATAAGGGGGCCAAGAAACATATGAAAATCCTTCTTTTCCTGCAGAACTTCAAGTGGACAGAAACAATTCCTGTCGGACCAGGTTAGTTCTGCAATCTTCCTGTGAGTCCTCATGTACCGTGGTGCACCTCTCTCCAATGCTGGCCTTCACTTCCACCTTGTGGGAGGTACAGTTTCTTGTCATCCATCAGGGTGTAGAGAGAGGCTGCCTGTTTTCAGGGATCCCCTGCCCCCCATATCCCATCACCACAGGGGTGCTGGGGTTTCACTTATAAGCCATGGCATGTGACTTCCTGAGGATGTGGAGGTCTTCCGTTTGGTATGACAAGTCCTTTACCTACTGAGCCCTCTTTCCAGCCCCCATTTCCAAAATTGCCTTAGAACCTTGTCTTTGATGCAGGGTCCTGACCCTTTCCAACAAAAAGCAAATCCAGTCATTGGGAAAGCTAGGGAGACAGTGCCTACCACCAACCCAAGTCATGCTGATCCCGGGATATGTGCTTGTACTTGAAAAATCATGCTCAGAGCTAGAAAGGGACACGTCACCTAGCATTTGGGGAACGCCAAACCCAGTGCTCTGCTAGGTGCTTTGGGGACCAGGAAGACTCAGTCCCTCTGTCTAGAAGCACCAAGTTGAGTCTGGAAGACTTTTAAAAAAGAGTGAGACCATAGCTCGAGAAAAGCACTGACCTTCTTACAAAGGACGCAGGTTCAAATCCCATCACTTACATGCCAGCTCACAACTATCATAACTCCAAGATCTGACACCATCACACAGACATACATGCAGGCAGAACGCCAGTGCACATAAAATAATTTAAAAAAAAAAAAAAAAGAGACTAACAACTGACCACACGAGAATAGTGCCAATAGCAATGAACAACAGGGACTCTTCGGACCACGGAGAATTCAGAAAAGCGAGCAGCGCCAAGAGAGGTGTTTGCGGGAGAAAACTTTGGAGGCGAGACATCCATTCCTCTTGTAAGGAGGAAAATGGAATGACCTGGAGAAGAAAGTGGCGGAGACTGTATGTGAGCTTTTCGTGTTTATATGTGAATTAAGACGGCCACCATTGGTAAGGCAGAGTCGGACCAAATTGGCCTTGCAGGACCCTAGGAGGCTGGCAACGAGATTCGTGCTGCTGCGGAGAGCACGAGGGCTTCTGGGAGCCTCTGAACAGGGACAAAGCAGGCAGGAGCCAGGGATGCACAAGCAGAACCTGGTAGAAAGGCTGGGTGAGCATTTTTGGAATGAGATAAATAACAGGGCAGGAGCCTGGAGAACTAGAATGCTCCGGAAGATTAGCGATAAAGAAACTGATTGGAGGATCGAGGATCAGTACCCCCATGGCAACCTTTGCCCCCAAAGAATAAGACTGCCATGACAAAATTCCTACTTTAGTTAAAAGACCAAAGCAATCCCGGTGTTCTTTCTTTCTTGCATTCTTGATAAGACAGATACTGACTTGAAAGAAACAATTAAGGGGGGAGATTATCATAGCAGCCAAGAGGGACATGCAAATAGAAGACTGGATTCAGTCAGGCTCAGAGCTGAAGAACACGGACTATGCGGTGAGGAAGAAGGGACAATGGAGAAGCCAAGTCAGGCCTGCGGTGTTTCGGCTTCCACCTTTAGGGCATTCCTAGATTGAGGAAGGCAATTCCTGCAAAACAGAGCAGCAGACACCGCTTGGGAGTGGCTGTCCTGATTCCTGAATACCTGATAAGATTCCCATCCAGACAGGGACGTTCCCATTGTGTAACAGTTGCCTTCAGGTTTCC
>NC_046170.1:28329243-28529243 GCF_011064425.1 Rattus rattus
GCAGCCTGGTTGCTGGAAGGTTAAGAAAAAACAGAAACAAAGAGAAGCCATGTGAAGCAGGCACCAAGAGGGGCCGTGTCACAGGGTGATGGAGCTGACTGTTCAGCAGTAGCATACGGGGAGGAGGAAGTTAAACCATGTGCGACTCCATTGAGCCCAACATGGTGAAGAAGCTTGACGCGCTTGCAAAGCCTGCTTGCCTCGTGCCCTCGCTTCACGCTGGCAGCCATGTGAGTGTGTCTGGAGACTACGACCTCCTTTGGCTAACATTAAGAGCTTCCGCAGAATCCTTTATTTACCAGGAATTAAGCTTTAAAAGATGACAAAAAAAGAAATGCACCCAGTCCGCGTCATCCTGATGCATCATCTTGAAGCCTTAAGGGCCCCGTAAAGGTAAGAAATGGATAGTCTGATTCTGCGTGCTGGGGCCATTTTCAATGACTCAAACCGAGCTGCATCCAAGAATCTGACTTTATTAAAATTCACTCCGCCCTGCAATGATTTGCCCACGAAAGGAAACTCATTCTCGTGCCTGGGACCAGTGCTCTAGGAAGAACTTTCCAGGCAGGAACAAACACGCTGGGTGGAATATTTCATCTCTTTTACAGGTTGTGCAGGTTCAGGGTGGGATCGTTCCTTCCCGGCGAGAGAGTTGGGCCAGCTTCCTGAGATGCTACAACAGGCCTTCCTTCACAAAGTGAGATGGCAGAGCTCTCTCCCCAAATCCCAGACACCCATCCCCTCCCCAGCAACTGCATTTCACTTGTGACCTCGCCCAGCCTGTGGTCAGGAAAGAGCCTTTGAACACGTCTCCAAAGCTGCTATGATTAGAAGGGCTTTGATTAGCCAGCTCAGCTGGTCCTTCCTTCTTGCTGTTACTCGTTGCCCTTCCCCCACCCCCTTCCCATGACTCCTTTCTCCATCCCATAGTCCAAGCAGTTCAGGGTTTTGTTTTGCCTTCTCTCTCCTCTCCATTCTCCTATTGCATCCTAACCCTCAAGACGTGGTTAACACTAATCCCGATTTGTTTAGGGTTTATCTACATTATTAATTCCGATCATGTGAAAAAGAAAGGAAAAAAAGAAGTGTGAGGCCCTGGTTTGTATACAAAGTTTGGGTGTCTGTGAAAAGAGCCAGCTATCCCTGGGAAACATATTTTCTTTAGATATCTTTTAAATCCAAACAACTTTCTTTTCTAGTCTGAAAATATTCCTTGTGATGGGACCCGTCCTGAACCATTTCATTTATTATTATCTACCCCACCACCCCCGACACACACACACACACACACACACACACACACACACCAGTTAAAATCCTTTGAAGCTGCTGCCTGCATTACTCTCGCCTTAATATGGATTTAAACATTTACAATGGAAAATAATTTTGGTTAAAAAAATAATCTCTCTTGATAAAGCTGGAGGACCGACCCCCCCCCCCCGCCCCTCATGCAACTGTCACCGTCTCTGACAGCTAGGGATGGAGTGAGAGTCTTGAATATGCATGTTGAAGAGAACGAAAACCAAGGCTCACAGGGTACATGTAATATTTTATATTTGGCAGCTGTTATGACTGGCTGGAGTTGAGTGATACCCAGGGTCCTGACTTGTTGTTTGAATGAATTCATCATTTTTCAGGACACGGGAGCAGTTATTTGGTACCCAGGATATACTAAAAATACCTTCGGTTGGTTGGACTTGATGGAAGCTGTCTTTCAAGGAGAGATGGCTGCATCCCAGCTATCAGACAGGGTATTTTCGGTAACTCGGGGCTTCGGGAGGCTGTGGTTCTAACCCCCTTCTCAGCTCGCCACCCCACCTCTCTTCCCTGTTTGTATTCTTCACTCTCTCAGGCACAGTAGACATATCGCATGCCATTGGGTGACCTCAGGCAAGGCCAGTGTTAGCAAGTGGAGTGGAGCTTGTCTAGGTTGGACCCTATTCATGGGAATTTGGAGAATCTAGATGAGAGCTCGAGGTCTACTTTGTCAGCTCAGCATATAGAAGTCACCACATGTTTTCTCAAAGTCTGGAGTAGAGCTGAGCTGGCTCTATATTGTGCCCTTCATTGGTAGGAAGTCTGTGGCTTGGTTGCAGCTATTCCCTCCATTCTTATGTCCAGGCAGACATCACTAATCAACTGCAAACACCCATTGTCACTAACCAGGCAGCAGCTTCTGCTTCCTGACATCAGATTCCAAGGATCCCAGATTTTCTCTATATTTGACTCCACCATTCAAATTGCTGTTCTCCTTCAAGTCCCCCTTTAAAATAGCTGACCTCCTTAACAAGGCTTCTAAATCACTTCTTGTTTGCTGCTGTGATTTTTTAAGATTTATTTTGTTTTATGTGTCTGAGTCTTCTCCTGTATGGTGTATGTGTGTACCAAGTATGTGCAGTGTCTGCAGTTTCCAGAAGAGGACACTGGATGCTTGAAACAGAAGTTGTAGATAGACTGTTGCGAGCTGCCACGGGAGTACTAGGAACTGAACCCAAGCCCCCTAGAAAAGCACTTTTAACTGTTGAGCCGTCTCCCTAGCCCCTGGGACAATAGGTCTATCTTCATGTTATGTGACTCTCTCCACGGTAACATAATTCACTGTAGAAATTTTATGAACTATAGTTTGCAGGAAAGTAGAAAATTAAGTCATTAGTAATATATACTGATATATAAATGTCCAAACAAAATCTATAAATATTTCTTGTTTTCACTATAAAATATTCACGTTACAAGGGCTCCAGATATAGCTCAGAGATAGAGCACTTCAATGGCTACGTCAAACCCAAGATCAAAATATATGTTAAAAAGTCAATTGTTATTAAAATATATGGATGTAATTCCACCCAAAGTGAGCGGATTTATAACATATGGTATTTTAATAAAAGGATTGTTTGTCATCAGACTTGTTGACTCAAATCTTTAGTTCAGGCACTAAAAAGGCAGAGGCAGGCAGATCTCTAGGACTTTGAGACGAGCCTGATAGATCTGGAGAGTTCATAGTGAGGCACTGTCTCAAAAGGACAAAAAAAAAATTAGTTTTCAGATTGCACATTGCAGAGCATATAGAATAGACATTCCAGCCTCATATGTATTTGTTAACAAAAATATAGGTTCCATATTTTATGTTCCCTATAAAGCAAACTCTTAGATTCTAAGGCATGTGGTTGAATCCTCTTGAAGAATAGTTATATTTCCAATCGTGTGTGTGTATTTATGTGTGTGAAAACTTGCCAACAGGTATCCTCAGAGGGAGAGGGAAGGTCAGACCCTGGAGTTACAGGCAGCTGTGAGATACCCAGTATGACTGGTAGGAATCGACGTCTTCCACAAGAGCAGCAAACCCTCCTCGTCACTGGGCCATCTCTCCCGCCCCTGTATTTCCACTATTCCGATGATATCTCAAATGTGTTTGCCCCCCTTTCTTAAATTATTAATCACAACTGGGATATAGTCATTGTACTGAGCGATTCATCCAATTAAAGGACACTATTTGAAGAGTGTAAACATGTTCATAGGACTATGGGACCATACTACATTCCGTGTTCAGATATTACCACCACCATCATCAAAGGGAACTCTCAATCCTGTTCCCATCCAACCCCCTCAGGCCGAGGCAACTGCTGATCTACCCCTGTCTCCATAAACTTCTGTATGGCGAGCACGGCCTATAAATAGAACCATTTAGTATGTGCCAGTTTGACCGGCCGCTTCCCTTAGCCTGGCTTTGTCAAGGGTCCTCAGTGTCACAGCCTTCTGCCAATCGTTTTTACTGCAAGGTAATATTCCATTGTATTTGCCCATTCCACCAATAATGTCTGCTTCGTTTTCGTACTCCTGATGTTGGTCCCCATCTCCAATCAAGATGGTGTGCACGTTTCACGTCCGTCCACACATCAGTTGCACCTGTACTTACTTTTGCTAGAATTGGGATGAATTTACAGAAAAATCCAGTTGAGTTCAATAGGTGTATATTGAATGTTGAAATTTGCAAGGATTTTTTTTTTTTCGTTTTTTGTTTTTTGTTTTTTTTCTGGAAAGTGCTGAAGATAAGAAGGTCAGTGAGCCCAGTCTTCATTACAGTCTACGAACAACGAATCCTAGCTGTCAGTCCCTCTGACACCATCTGCCTTTAGCTGGCTCACATTGTCCACATGTAAAATGTATTGGTGTCTTTCAACCTTAGTGTGCGAATTTCTGATTATACTGTGTTGTTCAAGTCACCCCGAACAGGGATTGAGGGTTCTATTTCTAGTCAAGTCTAGTAACACGATGAAAATTAGAGCAGTGACCCTTTACTGTGCCCCTTTTCACATTAATGTGCAAAACAGGGTGTGAGTTGGCACAACTTTTATTAATGATGAAGGAACCGAAGGTCAGAATGATGCAAGGCAAGCGGCTAGCGAGGACCATGGATAAGACTTGAACCCAGGACCGACTTCTTCAAAGCTCACACAGCTGACTGCTGGGCCAGAATATTCCCAGCTGTGTAGAAGGCACCCTTCACTGTTAGGAGGTCCCATTGTCCAGATGGTCCTCTGGGCAGCAACACTGTGTCTTGATCTGGGTGACCTGAGCTGGCATATGAAAGTGGAGAGGTGGGGTTGGGGATTTAGCTCAGTGGGTAGCCTTGCCTAGGAAAAGGCCCTGTCTGGTCCCCAGCTCCGGAAAAAAAAGAACCAAAAAAAAAAAAAAAAGAAAGTGGAGAGGTATAGCCAAAAGGGCCTGAAGCCTTCATTCGGGGCATTTGAAGCTGTGTGGATTCTGATATTCTGTTTATGGTAGTGGAAAACATGGATTCTTAAAGGGCTCCCTCTGCCTCAGACAAGGAGCCATGAGATAGCATTTAGTAATCTCAATATAGACGATGCACTTAGGTAAAAATAATTAGGAACTACTTAACCTAACAGGGGCCAGAGACCTGAGCAGTCTGACGTTTCATGGTGTCTGAAAACTTGGACTTCCGTGAGTGTCCGACCGCTTGTCTAAGACACGCCCAGCTGTACCAGGCCGTCTCCTCAACAATGAGGCAGGTTACAACTGTTCCTTTGCTTATGGAGCTGTTCAGTATAGACCAAATAATAATTATTGTTTCTTTCCTGTTCGCTGACAGGATAAAATCCTGGTAAAGGGCTCAGAACAGCTAATTAATTCATTGGCACTGCAACGAAATTGCAGGCTGAAAAGTTAATTGTGGAACGGTGAGAGATGGAGAGGTGGGGAGGTGTTTTGAGTAGTGGTGTCACCCCAAACTCCACGCAAGGAAGAGAACAGTAAACACCAGGCGGGTGGCGTGGCACATACTTGAAATCCCAGCGCTAGGGAGGTGGATGTGGAAGGACCAGAGTTTCAAGGTCATCCTCAATGACATAGCACGTCGGAGGCAGCTTGGCCTGCACAGCACTGTCTAAAACCAAACAGAAGAACAACATCATTCACTGTACCAACAGCTTTGTGAGCTGCTAAAATGGCGAAGTTGGAGAAAGCTGTTTAGCTGTGTAGGACACTGAGAGGACATCGCTCAAGTATTGCTTGAATGACGACGGCCCAGGATATGTGTCCAATGTGACTAGTTGCGCTAATTAACCAATAAGTGTTAGGGTTGCTAGGGATAACCGTCTTGCTTTCTCAGTACTTGGTGTTCAACCTAGAGCACCGTCTATGTTAAGTAAGCACTCTCCCACTCGGCTGCGTCCCCACGCCTTGTTTGGGGATGTTTAAAACAATATGCAAATGATATTTACAGCATGAACAGAGTCCCAAGTACTAGTAATAATTACAGAATAATTGATGTATCAATTCATATTATTATGTTAACCTATTCAAATGAAATATTAATACCGTTAATATAATTGGTAAATGTTATAATATTATAATAATTGATGGCATGAACATCTGTGCTAATTATAATATATTAACATAATAAAAATAAAATATGTTAATGTAGTTAGAATAACTGTGAGGCAAGCCTTATATTAAGTCTCAAACACACACACATTATATATATATAGCATATATACTATACATACACACACATATATATATAGTTCAAGTGATAATTCCTGTACCGTCCTGTGATATCCTAGAAGGTGCTTCTTCCATAACCACGGAGTAGTTCCCTTGTATGTTTCATTAAGTTAAAGACTAAAGGCTATGCCATTTCTTGAGGTATAATATGAGAGGGGAATATCCTGGAGGTTTTGATAAGCCGTTCTCCCATCTGTGCCTTCTGGTCCCTCGCTGTCTGTCCTAGCAGACTGCATGTTTGCTGACAATCCTCTGCTGTTTGAATGACTTTCTTGGCCATCACTTTTTACATCTGTACCTTGGTTTCCCCCTCCAGTTTGTACCTTTCTTGAATGTATTCTATGCTGGGAAATTGGCAGGGGGTAGGGCTGTGGGGGAGGATTAAGTCTTCAGTAAACCTCCCGCTTCCCTTGGATTACCTAACCATATCACTAGTCCAGTTAGATCCCCCCACACACACACCAGTAGAAAACGAAAGAATAACAGATAGATCCATCTCTTCTTCCTGCGTGAGACGCACTGAAAGCTGGAGGTTAGGACATGGGCAGAATACTGTATCTCCCCCAGAATGTATTCCTTCTGCTCACCCGAAAGCCTCGGTCCTGAAGGATATTTTATACCCATTTCAGTTCACTACTGGTTGGTTTCCTTTTGTAGCCCCCTTGAAATGGCAACAGAGGGCTGACGCCATCCTAAGTCTTGCCAAGACTCAGTGACGACATTGCCTCTAGTGGTTCTCCGTCCCTGAAAAAAATCTATGGCCGACCATCCCGGAGGTCTACCTCCACAGCAGAGTGGTGTCCCCGCCGCATGGGGAAACAGAAGAGAAATCTATCATATGTGGAAAACTCAGACATCAATAAGCAACTGTGTAGGCCTTTCAGTTGGGGACCAACCACAGGACTGCCTCTCCATCAACAATCAAACAGTCTTTAGCTGTGATCAGCCACTTCCATCACCTCAGAGACTGGCAGGTTTCCAATAAAGCCAGTAACTCCCTCCCCCAGGGTAAAATCATCAGCAGGAGGCAGCCATTGTCTTTGAGCCCAGCAATTTGACGACAGGTTAGCTCGCACTCTATTAGCCAACAGCTACAGCCTGACCCCTGACCCTGACATTGACCTCTCACAGCCTTCTCCGGAGGTACACTCTGATCTTTTGAGGTGGCCTGCCCTGCTGGTTAGCATAAGAGAAGGCTTGTCAGGGCTCTCGGGTCACCCCTGCTCCCAACAGGATGCTTAAGACTCCAAGTACAGAAACAAGCTGGAGTTGAACTCAAGAAGCCAAAGGTGAAAGTTCAGGAGCATATCCATCAGTAGCCTGTCACCAAAGGACAACGTAAGAACTATGGAAGCTTTCAGCACAGGGATGACCGTTGTCTCCAGACAGTCCCACGACTTAATGGAAAAGGCATATCAAAATATGGCTTACAAAATACAGAATAATGGACTGAGATGTACATTATATGAGGGCGTTAGATTGCTGTGTACTTACAGTGGTGGAATTAGATTGAAGTGTTCTGCCGGGGTAGTTAGGTTGAAATATGGATTACCCCAGGAAGGGTAGCTTCAGATGTGCTTTATAACAGTTGTTAAATTAAGATGTGCTCGACAGAACAGGCATTAGCCAGAGATGTGCATTAGACCAGGTTCTCAGTGGAAGATGTGGATTCTACTTTGACGGGGGTGGGAGTAGAAGTGGGGGTGGTAGGACGAAAGAAAAAAAACTCCTTGGGTTGGATATTTTTCAAGGTTATAAGACACCCTGGCTGCATTAGATAGATTCCAGGGAATTGAGTACAGGGTCTAGGAAAGAGCACGCAGAATAAAGTCCTTTCCCCTGTTTCTCCCCGGCCAAACAATTTGCCATTTTCCCCACTTTTCCTGTTAGGGCCTTAAAGGCCTCCCCGTCAATAAAAACATTAGCTCACTAAACATCCTGATGGCTTTTCCTTCCCTGGCTTAACCCTTCGGGAGCTGGGGTTTCCTTTGGATTTGTAAAGATATTGATTCCAGATAATGTTTGCCTTTCTAACTCTCTCTTCCGTAGACTTGATGGATAGGTTCAGGGCTACGTCTCGGCAGCCAACTCACCACAGCTACCCAGGGAAAGGGGAGTAGAAAGTCAGACAAACGTTCAGTAGTTAACACCATTTGAATCACGTCCCCTGGATGGGCAGGCAGAACTGTCTTAGCAGGCGAGAGAGGCCCGCAGGCTGTGGTTACTGCCGATCACTATGGGCCGCTCACTTCCGAGTTCACCTTAGTTTGGTTTCTGGTTTCTGGTTAATATCCATTGCCATCTTGAGGTTGGCTGTCACTGAGGTACTATGTTTCCTTTTATTTTTGTTGGTCTTCTACTGTATCCCAGGCTCGTCTCTGACTGAAAGCAATCCTCCTGCTTCAGCCTCCGCGTGCCTCACCAAGCCCAGCTTGAGCTGCATTGCTCTTTTGAGTTACGTTTTTTACGACGGAATGTCTCGTGTCACCCAGGACAGCTTCAGACTCCCGTAGAGCTGAGGATAGCTTTGAACCTGGAATCCTTCTCCCTCTGCCTCCCAAGTGCAAGGATTTAAAAAGGCAGATACCACCACCTCTAGTTTATGTGGGACTAGGGCTCGAACCTGGGGTTTTGCGCATGCTCTACACTCACTCTATCAAATAAGCTATATCTTCACCCCCTCTAGGTTGTATTCTTTTTATGTTTTAACTTTAAGAAAATCATAAGTTGACTTATTTTTTTTTCTGCGCATGACTGTTTCGATTACATGTATGTCTGTGTGTGCACCACATGTGCGTCTCGTGCTGTGATGTTCAGGGGCCGGGATCCCTGGGACTAGAGTTATGGATGCAACAAGTGCTCTTGACCATTGAGTGTGTCCCCAGCCCTGAGTTGTCTCCTGAAAAATAAAAATCTCATCTCTAGAAAGACAATGTGCTATTCCACAGTCACCAACATGAGCAATTACAGGTAGCTATGTCAGCCATCTTTAGTAAAACCTTACCCCATATGAAAACTTCATCCAAGAAAACCAAAGAAAGAAACGGGAGGTCCTCTCTCTCCAGAGCCACACAGCCTTCAAAGGTCCCCTAAATGTCTCCCCGACTACGCTTCTCTTCCCTCGGCCCAGAAGGTGCAATTCACGACCTGCAGAGGCGCAGCTCCATGGCGTCCAGCCTTGCTGAATAAGGGAGCTGAGCCCCACCTCTCTTGTGTCTCCGTGAAAGAAAATGTTAAGCCAAGTGAGTTAACACAGTCAAAAAGACCAACCCTCCAGACGAACCAAACCTAACCTTACAGTTCAAAGGAAACTGTGGTGTTACCGGACACCTCCACACTATGCCTGTGAGTCTCAGAAAGAGGCCAGCGGGCGTTCCTGCCTATTTGTTGGGCTGCGTTTCTTCAGAGAGAAAAGTAGCTTTGCTGGAGGTGGATAGAATTTGCCTTCTGGAGCTGAACTGTCTGTAATCCAGCCATAGTAAATGGGGCGGGAATATGCTGTCCCGATGGGAAGGCATCTATCTCCATGGAACCTCCCCTGTCTTTGCCCAGAGCATCGTATCGGTTATTAAGTGTCTGCTTGTATTTAATTAGACAGGGTCCCCCTAAGAAGACTTGGCTGGCCTGGGACTCCATAGATGATTTTCCTGCCCTAGCCCCAAAGGATGGAATAACAGGTGTGGGTCACCGTGCCCACACTTCCCAAACATTTCTGTCTTGTTGCCTCCTCCTCACCATCTCTCAGTCCTTCCTCATTCTCTTCCCTTCTGGGTACCCGTTCCTGCCTCATTTTCTGACATCACACTTTCCTTAAAAATAACCCATGAGAGCTATTTCTAATCTCCATCAGGGATCTGTCCAACCAGACTCCCAAGGGATACGGCAATGAACTTAAAGTTTGTCCTGGAGAAGACAGGGGAAGGGTGGTATGTTATGGAGAGACAAGCTTATTCCCAGACTTAAGTTTTAAACAGATCTCCTGTTGTGTTAATAAAGACATTTGGGGTGGGGGACAATATGGTTACAATATAGTTCTCCTTAAACATCACGCAAAATGCCACCCCTCACAAGGGACCAATCGGTGTCCTTGCAGTACCTAGCAGTATGAGGATCAGGAACATCTCTAGGCTGTTCCAACCCCTGCATAATGTTTTCTCTGAGAACTGGAGGCAGTCAGTGGACTTTTCTGAACCTCTATTTCTCTCTTCATAAACTGGGGGTGGGGGGAACAATCACATCCATCTTGAGGGATATTGTGGATCTCTAACAGGAGAATGTATTTAAAGTACGTTATCTGTCCCCACCACAATGTGAACTTTACCATCTTATCAGCAACACTAGCAGGAAAAGTGTGCCAACCCACTATGGGCTCCGGCTGCACTGGCTTATGACGTACAGTGCTATGTGCATGCATCTGGGTTCAGAGACATAATGTATCAGTGATCTTCAGGGCTTCAGAGGATGACTGTATAAAATCTGCCCTGAATAGAAAGAAAGGTGGCCCTGACAGTGAGGGAAGACATCGACTGTGACAGCTTCTCCAATAGAACGTGTACAACCCGCCTGACTCCATACTCATTGGGAATTCCTTCTGACTTCATTTCAAAAGTAACAGCTCGTCTCCATCACAGACACTGGTGTGCAGTCCATAAATGGGCCCTAATAGGAACTGACAGGTCTGATCTCTCTCTCTCTCTCTCTCTCTCTCTCTCTCTATATATATATATATATATATATATATATATATATGCATGTATGTATGTATGTACATGCACACGTGTGTGCGTGAGTGTCACACACACACACACACACACACACACACAACATGCCTGCTACAGATGGCGTTAAGGTCCTGACCTTTAATGAGGACCTATGACCCAAAGCCACCTTCCCCGGCAAACAAGCAGGCAGAAGGCCAGAGGGACAAGGTCATTGGCTAATAAAGTGGTCAGCATTGAGTTTCTGTCACTCAGCTAGTTAAGAGGAAGCTGGAAGGGAGGTTTTTAAAAATGGGGACATCTAAGAACCCAAGCAAAGGATTCCATCGGTGCTCGTGCTCCAAAGCTGAACCAACGTTGTCAGAAGGAGCAGCCCACGGCCCACCGAAGAAGTCCCCTCACCGTGGCCCTGTTCCGGTTGACCCTCTGAGCACCAGCCAGGGCAAAGAGCGCCAAGAGGCGAACCACAGCCAATCCCCAGGTTAAAATGGAAAAAAGAAGGAACCCTGACTTTGGGTTCCCGTCTGCTCCGGAGATAGCAGTGAGAACAGAAGCCAAGTGCATGGCGGAGAAGGAGATCGGGATCCATTCTCTGTGCCTGAGGTGACTTCCTCCTGACACAGATGGTACCCAATGCTGCGGAAGGCCAGAGGACAGAAAGAAACTTTATTTGAAGGGACAAGTATCGGCTTTGACATGAAGTGATTGTTCCGATGTGGGCGATTATAGCTTTTCTACCCACTCTTAAGGATCCAAGAACATGTGAGCTTTTTTTTTTTTTTTGTTTGTTTGTTTTGTTTTGTTTTGTTTTGTTTCTTTTTTTTTTTTTGGAGCTGGGGACCCAACCCAGGGCCTTGTGCTTGCTAGGCAAGCGCTCTACCACTGAGCTAAATCCCCAACCCCTGTGAGCTGTTTTAAAATGGCTACTTAATTGTACAGTATGGAGTACAGACACGGCTTCCGCTTATGTGTGGTTCCACAGTGGCCGGGTTTATTATTGTTGAGACATTTAAAATGTTTGAACCAGTCACCCGATCCACAGATGGTGCGGTGTGAGGTGTGTGTGTGTGTGTGTGTGTGTGTATGTGTGTGTGTGTAAGGGGGAGCACATGTACGATTCATGAGTGGGTTCAGCAGACAACTTGCAAGAGTCATTTCTTCCCTTTCACCACGTGGATTCTGAGGATTGGACCATTGGCCTGGTAGTAAGCACCTTTACCCACTGAGCCATCTGGATGACCCAAATGGTTGCTGCCAAAACCAGCTGTGTTAGGAATGCATGGCCTGGCGTTGAATCGGAAATCTTTTCTTTAAAGACAGGGTATTGTTCCAGAGCCCAGGCTGGCATTCAGTCTGTGATCCTCCTGCCTCCACTCCCAAGTCTAAGATAAGAAGCCTGCACCGCCACACCTGTCTCTCCGATCGTTTTTGACTTTGCCCTTCACAATGGACACATGAAGGTGTAGAATATAAATGGTAGAATATTCTCAAAGTGGGGCACCCAAGTCTTCTTGAGAAGTGTGGGAGAAGACAAGAAGGTGAGGACTTCCCAATCAGTCCTAACACTTGGCTCTCCAAATAATGCCTCTAGCTGCAGAAGGCGAGGGTTCTTTCACTGAGCATCCTACCTCAGAGAGGGTGCCGCCCGGACAGGCAAGCCCTTGTCTTTGCAGCACCTATCAATATCACTGACACCGATCTTTGAGTCTCCGGACTTCCCCGGGGCACCATCCCAGCAGCAACCACTGATAGCCAAAAGCCCCATGGTCCGTACAGAAGCCAACTCTTGAACATCCCAAGGCACAAAGATGCTGAGAGTTTCATAACCATGAGGGGTGGGGTCATAAAAGATTATTTTAGCCTCTGCTCACCTCACTTCTAAAAGCAAAGCACGGGTTCATGGATGGAACACCGAGCAGAGATGGTAGACGGGCATTCTGTGTCAGTGGTACCATGATCTCTGTCAAAGCCCTCCAGCCTCTGAGGTCCCAGATCTCCCGAAATCAGGAAAGAGATTTGTATGCCTGCCCCCTCCCCCCGCACCTCTACATCACAAACAGGATAGGAAGGTGAGCGGAGAGCCCTGAGCCGACAAAGCACCTCTGATGTTCCGATGGAAAGAATCGCCGGGTCAGAGCGTCACAACCTGGGAACAATGTTGGAGCATCACCAGGGAGATGTATTGTCCTCGTGACCCAGCCAAGCCTCTTTCGAGGATCCAGTACTCCGGGACATTTTGGGGGTTGGAAACTACAGGATAGCACAGTAACTCCTAAACTATTACCCAAAGCTTTCTTCTCTCGACTATGGACCTAGATTTAAGATTTTCTTTCCTAGCTATAAAAATATTAATAGCTACCTTGAAAATTATGAGCATTTATAAAAATATAAAGAAAATTGGAATCAGCCCAAATATCACTATGGAATTTCCCCCTTTTGGAAACAGGGTCTCACCATGCAGCCTTGGTTGTCCTGGAACTGCTGTAGACCAGGCTGGTCTTGAACTCACAGAGATCCACCTGAGATCCTTCAGAGTTCTGGGATTAAAACCATGAGGCACCACACGCAGCAAACACACTAACCTGTGTTCTATCTTACCAGATGTATGTAAGTATCATATGTAATGGCCATGGTTCATTTTACATGCTACACACAACACGATGATGTATCACTTAATTATGAACATTCATATTACTTCCCTTTAGGGGCCATCTTGCATTCCAGTGTTAGATGGACCCCTGTTTGCTCCATCCTCTCCTCATGGTCACTATTCTAAACAATGCCCCGTGAACATCTTTGTGTTTGGTGAACCCTCCCAGTAGTCTCATTAAGATGG
Source organism: Rattus rattus (assembly GCF_011064425.1). Taxonomy (NCBI): domain Eukaryota; kingdom Metazoa; phylum Chordata; class Mammalia; order Rodentia; family Muridae; genus Rattus; species Rattus rattus. The sequence goes on from NC_046170.1 coordinate 28,342,822, forward strand.
ATTCCTAAAAATTAGAATTGTTGAAGGCACTCTCTCTTTCAACCAGCAGCATAAGAAGGAAATGGCAGAGGATTGAGCAATGGTGTGAACAGTCCCCGCCCACCCCAGTAGCCTGTGACAACTACAGGACCCTTAGCCATGGTGGAAAGTCTGTGAGGAAAAGGAGATTTCATGGGCTGAGGATGGCTCCTGCCAAGATATACTAAAAGTTGGTATTTTGTTCTCTTCTTCATCCCTTCCTCTTCCTCTTCCTCTTCCTCTTCCTGCCCTGGCGTTAGGAGCCCTGCACACCATAGACCCTTCTGCCGCAGAAGGAGGCCAGTTTCACCTCCACCCCGACTCCAGCCAGCATCGGGTGGTCCCATCTTCGCTTCCCTGGGTTTTCTTCCTGGTGACTTCCTTCTGCAAACGTTGATGAACATCTTTAGGCACTGCCAGGCACCCAGGGGTGGGTAGAGGAGGGAGTTGGGGCGGGTGATTACTTGGCGATGTTTTAATTTGTCTTCAGATGAATTCTCCTAAGCTTTCATGAGAAAATCTCTCATCATTACTTGTAGTCATTTAATTTAAGAACAGTTGGGAGAGCGAGATGAGCTAAGATAGCAGATGGAGGATGCAGATGTACCTCCTGGACCCGAGCACGCTCTGAGGATTTGGTACCGGGGAGCCACACACTTGGCTCCCACTGCTTCGAAGCGTGGATGTGGGAAATTGACACAAAATTATTAAAACATGGGGATAGACGAAAGTGACAAACAGACTTCATTCTCTTTTCTCCCCCCTGCTTATAAAGCCATGTTAAAGTCCACTAATGTGCCCCAAGTCTGATAAACTCAAACTGTGCAAAATAGGAAGCCAAAATAAAGCAAGAAATAAAATAACCAAGGCTGTGGTTCTGGGGCCTCATCCATTCCCACTGGCACGAAGATCGCTTTTTAAATGCCAGGCTTCCTCTGGCTTCCTTCAGACAGATTTTCGGGACATCCTAATTTGGCGTTTCTGTAATTCAGCATCTATTACTATTTTAGGACCACGGTTATTATTTTAATTATAATTTAAAGCTGCCTAATATACCCGGAGGTCACTGGGCACCTAAAAGGAATAAATAAAAACAACTTTCCGTTTTTAAAAGCACCGTGTTTATTTGGAAGTCCCAAGAGCCATTCAACCAAGACATCATAAAACCTTCAAATAAACTGAAACGGAAACAAAATAAAAAGTCCGTTCTTAATCTCCTTAGAAGGCAAGCTGAGGGAAGTCCAGCAAACTGAATGTTGGCCTGGGAACTCCAGCACCCGTTCCTCAGTGAGTCAGGAGCTGAAGTGCGTAGCTAGACATGCACACTCTGTATTGTGACCTACACAGAATTGCCTGAAGTTTAAAACCCCTGAGCCTTGATAGGAACAAAAAGTTAGTGTGGCAACAGACTTGATGCAGGAGAAAGGGAAGGGAAGCTAGATGTGGTGACAGATGCTTTTAAAACCCAGTATTCAGAAGGCTAAGGCAGCGGGGAGCCCAGCCTGTGGGCTAGCTACACAGTAAGTGCAAGGCCAGGCTGGGCTGCATATACAACCTTCTCTCACAAAGAGAAAAGGGAAAAGAAGAATGCCTGGCTAGGGAGATAGCTCAGCTGCTAAATGCTCACCTTGCAAGCAACCTGAATTCACTCCCAAAACCTGTGTAAGAAAACCAAGGCATAGCAGAGTGGGCTTGTATTTCCAGCAAGAAGAGGGTGGAGGTAGCTTGATTCCTAGGGTTCACTAGACAAGAGGCCTAACCTAGTTGTTGAGTTCCGGTTAGTGGGAAACACTGTCTTAGATGATGAGGATGATGATGATGAAGAAGACGATCAGAGAGAAAGCGATGGAGAGTGTGGGAAGAGAAAAACACAGACAGACCGTCTGACAGACAGACAATAAACAGACACACAAGGGAATAAGGAAACGGGAGGGAATAGAAGGGGGATAGGAGGTGAAGGGAAGGAATACTGGATCCTCAGGCTGGCAATTAATTAGCTACATGGAATAAACAAAGCATCTAAATGAGTTACGGGCCTAATATAGAGTAGTCAGGAGAGCTGGGGACCGTGGGGGACTTCAGTCTTCCACTGTGCTCAGCTTCCAGTGATGCTTTCGAACCCAGTGTCTTCAGGCTTCCAGGCTTGTTTGGTTGGTTTTGGTTTTTGGTTTTTTGAGGGTTTTGTTTGTTTGTTTGTTTTTTATTTTTGTTTTTTTTTTAAGAAAATATAGAAATACTGGCATTTTCTCAGTGTGCACTACCTCACATGTGGACTGTTGGCGATCAATATGGTGTAAATGCCTGTGCTTAGACCAATGTTTTATTTGGAATGGGTCAAATAAGAAACCCCCATTCTACATTCAGTTGACAGGCTGTAGGTCTGCAGTCCTTAAGAAGGAGGAAGGAATTGAGCACTAAAAGTAGCAAGTAAAAGCAGGGGCTGGATAGTGACTTTAACAAGTTCTGGAGTCTTGATCGGCATCTAAAAGGAAGACCTAGCTTTCTTATCTCCCATTCTTTCCATGCCCAGAATACGAAGTAACTTTGAGGGAGCTACAGAGTATCCTTTTGAATCTCTGTGAAAGAACTGTATGAATACTGGGTTTATGCAGCCAGACAGACGCGATGGTCTTCAGTCTTGGAGGTAGGATCAGATAGATACATAGAGAGAATTCAGAGATGGACTGAAGTGTTTTGGCAGATTGCTTCAACAAACTAATAGCACTTATTGATTACTTAAAGATGTTATCCCTACATTATTCCTGGCATTTTACATTAAAGTTGTTGAGATGTGGAGAGTGTATCAGTCAGTTTCTACAGCATGCTGATGCAATAACAAACAGCCCTTAAGTCTCAGTAGCTGTCCACAAAGATGTCCTTTTCATTGACAGGTTGCTTGCCTCCCTTTTCTGTCTACACTGCAACCCAAGCTGACGGAACAGTCCAGCCATGGCTGACTTCATGCTAGCAGGGAGGAAAGTACCCCTGGCGGCTTTATCCGCCATTGTCCCCATTTAGCACTTTCTCTTCACATTGTATTGGAAAGCACAGCCAGTCACATGGCCACCTCTGATGTGGATGAGGCCAAAGTAAAACCCTCTCACGCAGAAAACCAGGCCTGTACACCCCAGGGTTCCACATCCACAGGTTCAACCAAGCACAGCTCAAAATATTCAGAAACAAAAAATTGTTTCTGTGCTAAATATGCACAGACATTTTCCTTGGCACTGTTCCTTAAACAATATAGTCTGATAACCAACTACCTACGGGGCCTTTGTGTTGTACTCGGTATAAATAATCCACAAGTGATTTAAGGTATACAGGAACATCGTGTTATCTCATAAAGAGATGTAAACATTCCAGGGATAGATGTGTTTAGGAACAATTTGATTTCCCACAGAGAGCAGTACCTCAGGGGCTTTGAAAGGGTAACTTTTTACAGAGAGGATCCCCCATTCTCTCCCTTTGGAAAAGCAGAGCTCCCTCCCCCTTCCCTAACCCCAACTCTGTTCTGAGCTCCTGCCTTCCACTGGGGGTGATGTGTGTCTGTGTGTGACCAACAGTTGAAAGCACGGTGTCTAGAATTCAGCTTCACAGGATGGCATTCCCCAAGTACCATGGAGCATCTGTAAGGGTTTGGAGATGGGGGCAAACCCCTTTGTTCCCTCACAGAAGCACATACAGGTCACAATGGTGGGAGGAACCCATGGATGAATTTGGAGACATAACAGAAACAGAGACAGAAGGAGACAGGGAGACTGACTAAGGACTGTGGTTGGCCTGTCCTATTGGCCATTACTATAGAAATAATAATTGGAAATTAATTGGCCCAAATGCTTTCCAGCTAATAATCTAGTAGGATCAAAACAATTCTGCCATTCCCTAGAGAATTTTGCCCTTGAGTCCCACATTAAGGACATGTATGGTGGTATTCAGCCACAACCCAGTTCTAGGACAGCTGAGGGAAGAAGACAGCAAGTTCAAGGCCAGCCTAGACAGCAAGCTCCTATCTCAAAAACCTACATCAGAGATGGCTCAGCAGGGAAAACATTTGCTGCCTAAATGTAATGTCATGAGTTCTGACTCCAACAAAGTGTTTGTTTTAATTTCTCCACCCCTACTGTGGTATATATATACACAATAATAATAAGTTCTTTAACTCTCACATTAAGGACTAGAGATGTTGTGCATGCAAGACCATGGGCTCTATCTGCAGCACCAAAATATAAAATAGATAAGATAAAAATATTATATTAAAATGCAGTACTTTCTAGGAAGCTAAAACTTGAAACTCCTACCAACTACCGGGCATTTGAGAGTGAGTTCCAGGAGGAGGGGATTCAGGAGCGTCCAGGAGACAGAAAACAGATAGATGCTGAGTGAGATGAACCTCCCCTACCCCCAAATTCCTGACACCAAGTGTTGCTGGTAGCTGCTCCCACCAGGCCAATGACTCCTGTCCTCAGTGTGGGGTCCTTTGCCCAGGCTGCCAGAGCCAAGTACGAAAGACTGGGAAGGTTTCATGACAGATTTCACCTTCTCAGAGTTCTCCAAGTTACAAGTCCAGAGTCCTGCTGTTGGCGAGGTGGATGTCTTCCGAGGCCTCTCTCCCTCCATTATAGACTAAGGAGTCCTGTTGAGTTCACAGGATGTGATGTGGGAGAGTTTCCCCCTCTTACAAGGGCACCAGTCATGCTGGACTGGGACCCATGAGGGTAACCTAGGTTTACTTGAATTAATTCTTGAAGTCTTCATCCATATACAGTCTAGGGGTTCTGGGGTCTAAGATTTAAACGTACAGGGCTTGAGAGATGGCTCAGCGGTTAAGAACACTGGCTGCTCTTCCAGAGGTCCTGAGTTCAATTCCCAGCAACCACATGGTGGCTCACAACCATCTGTAATGGGATCCGATGCTCTCCTCTGGCCTGCAGATAGAGCACTTATATAAGAAGGGACAGGGTGAGGAGGAGGGAGGGAGGGAGGGAGAGAGAGAGGGAGGGGGAGAGAGAGAGAGAGAGAGAGAGAGAGAGAGCAAGCAAGCTTTAAAAAATATTTAAACATGTAAATTTGGAGTAGAGATAATACAGCCCAAAACACTTGGCTGCACACTGAAATCCTCAGGGGATGCCCAGACCTCGCCTGAGACCACAACATGAAAATCCCCCATGGGTGCAATGCAGAACGACAAACTGTCTGGATCTCCCTGAGCTTCCCAAGAGTTCTTCAGCACCAATGCAGCCTGCTTGCTACTTAGAGAACCCACCATTTGTGGGTTAAAAGTGTGTTCTACCCCAGCCTCTCATAAGACCTGGTCTCTGACACTCCACAAGTTACTGACAGAAGGAGGAAGGGAGATACGGCCAGCGTGGGGCACTTGTCTTTCTGTCCCCTCCTGATTGATTACCTTCTACAATAATAAAACTTCTAAAAGGTTGAACCTGAACTGAGGCTGTGACTGTCACACAGTGGATCAAACTCTTGAGGAACCACATTACATTATGTGATTCGGCCATTGATCCACTGCATTAAAACTCGGCCTGAAATACCACCTAGACATGGGGTATTGAATCTACAAGAAATGGCCAAGATGCTGTTGACTACTTAGTGTCTCTGTGTGATAGGTGTCCCTCAAAGCCGAGTAGAGCATAAAACAAGACAGATACCAGCCCACCAGAGAAGACATCATCAGCCCCCAACTTGCCCCAAATTGCTGGGAGTGAAGTATAGAGAGAAGAGAGGGTTCATTATGGTGTCTCTGTCAGCCCTGCTATCATACAGCTAGATAGTAATAATACTGTCCATCTGTGAAGCCCCTGGGCTCCTTACCTGCTCTTGAATTGATTACAGACAATACCAGAGTCCCTGGTCTCTTCTTGGGGAGGTAAATGTTTGGGGTCTGTCTCAAGACAGAAGTTTTACAGGGTCCTGCACAGCCCCCTTCTTAACTCCCAGTTCACATCAGACCCTGCACTGTATCTGAAAGCCCTGTGCTGTGCTTTTCTACCATCAGCCAAGCCCTTAAGCAGCCCCGGACTGACCCCTTTGAGCTAGGATGTATGATCCCCACTTTACAGAGGTGGGAACTTGCCCAAGCAACGTTGTGAGTTGCCAGGGCCTTAGAATTCACAGCAGAACTGGAATACCAGGTTTGGGGGTTGCAGCCTGTGGCTTCCAGCTACTCCCTGCCCCAGGCAACTAGGAGACCACAAAGGAAATCAGATCTTGTGCTGGCCCTAGGCAAGATCACAGTTTGGGTAGAGCATCTTTGATGCGTTCCCTCCTCCCCTCTGCCAGCCCTCCCCTCCCCTGCAGCAGCGCCTCCCAGCCCGTGCCCTCCCATTACACCAGCCCACACTCTAAATGCATCTCTGGGGCAGGAAGTCTCCATGCTGTGCTCTGAAAGCTGCCCTGTCCAGAAAGGTAGTCCAGAAAGAAAAGAATCAGGCAGATGTGCTCTCAAAACCCAGCTAGCCCGTGAGACTTAGCCACGTGACCTTGAGCAATTTACATTTTGCTTTTGAGTCTCCTCTTCTAAAAAGTGGTTTTGGGGGCTGTTTCTTAGGACTGTATAGATGATTGCAGGGGTCTCATGAGCACATGGGCTTGTTGGGCATGTGTGTGTGTGTGTTGGTTTTCAAACTCATTCATAGTCAGGCGTTACCTATACATCTGAGTGTACTGTGTACCTGGCATATGACTCCGTTCTTGCTACATGCAGGGTGTTATTTCCACAGGAGTTTCATGGCCACCCTAGGGAGCATGACCATGGGTCCACTTTTAGGATGAAGACACCGATGAGATATTTTAGACACAACAAAGAGAGAACCTTGTTGACAGGGAGATACCTGCTGTGCCTTCATTGGGAATATGAGAAATGGGGTGGCAGGCATGGACGACATCTCCTTGCCAAGCACATTGTTTAGGTGTGACTAACAACAACTTCTTCTCCCTCCCTCTCCCTCTCCCTCTCCCTCTCCCTCTCCCTCCCTCCCTCCTCCCTCCTCCCTCCCCCCTCCTCTCCCCCTCTCCTCCTCTTCTTCCTCCTCCTCCTCCTTCTTGTTACCAGCACAGAGAACTGAACTTGCTAGGATCCAATTTGCCAGGAAAACACTAAGACTGAGTAGTATCTCCGGACATTTTTGGGGGTTTTGTTGGTTTGGTTGTTTGGTTTGGTTTTGGTTTTTTGAGGCAGGGTTCCTCTGTATAGCCCTGACTGTCCTGGAACTCAATGTACAAATCAGGTTGGCCTCGAATTCACACAGATGCTGAAGTTCAGAGATGCCTGCCACCATGCCCAGCTTGTTTTGATTTTTTTGTTACGTTTTGTTTTTGTTTATCAAGACGGGGTTTCTCTGTGTAGCCCCCAGCTATCCTGGAACTCACCCTGTAGACCAGCGATCCGAGTGCCTCTGGTTCCTAAGTGTTGGGATTAGAGATGTGTGCGGCCATGCCTGGCTTAACCTTCAGCTTTCGATTCTCCTGCCTCGGCCTCCTCAGAATGAGAATGTGGATTGGCACTGTTAGATCCAACTACAAAACTACATCTGAGTAAGAGAGTTAACTTAAGCATGTCGTACTTTCATGGAAATTTCTAGATCCGAAACAGTAAAGCATCCACTGTCATCTCAAGACAATATCTGGGAAAGGGAGGGATTTCTAGGCATACTCAAAATTATATCATAAATACATTTCTATACTTGATCCTAGCCAAGAGGCCAAGAGGCAACTACAAATGGTTTCTTGATGGAAGGAGAGGGGATTATAATAAAATATTAACAGTAATAGTTTCTGGGGAAAGGGGCTTCACCGGGAAGGGAAGAAGGGGATTTTTCATTTTCACTTGGTGCTTTTTGTATGACGGTAGTCCTTCCACTCTCCGAGGCTCAGCTGTCCACGACCTAAGTTTGCCAAGGTCAACGAGGCCCTGAAAACATTGTTTGCCTCAACTCATGCAAGAAAAAAGGATTATATTCCCGGAACTTTTCCCATGATATATCGCCATGCTATTTTATTATTGATAATTACTGCAAGTCTTTTACTATACCTAATTTATGAATTCAATGCCATCTGTGTGTATTATCCAAGTTTCAGGCAGCCCCGATGAATCTTGGGATAATGGGGAACTTCTGTATTTGAATTTCTTGCCTATGTGTTTTAAAACCCCCAGACTCGATATGGATGATAAAACTATTGTTTTAATTCTTATTTTCTTCATCAGATGATTTACTTTAAAAAAAAAAAAAAACAAAAAAACAAAAAACGAGGGCCAGAGGCTGAGCAGGTAAAGGGACTTGCTGAAGAGCCTGACAACCACTGTCCAATCTCCTATAGAGAGAACCTATCCTTGCAAGCGGTCCTTTGACCTCCGAGTGTATGCGTGGCTCGCTCGCGATCCCCTGCCACATGCGCACGCAAATGAATAAGTGCAAGAGAGATTTCAAAAATAAGAAACGATAACGGACGAGTACTTTTTAAATGATACTGTAGCCCAGCGTGATGCTGACACGCGTCTGTAATCCCATCGCTGGGGAGGTTGAAGCAGGAGAACGGCAAGGTCAAGACCTATCTGGGTTACAGAGGAAGACCCTGACTTAGAACTGAAACAGGACAAAAGCACTATAAAAACCAGTCAGTGACTCCACTCCGTCGACAGTGACGGTAAGTGTGAAAAGCATACTCAATATGACGGAATGTTAGTGCTGAAGATGGCAGAGCTGACATCCGAGACAACAGGAGCCCAGCTTTCTTCCCACATATGGCTGTCTTAGGGTTTCTATTGCTGTGAAGAGACACTAGGATCATAGCAACCCTAATTGAAAAAAAAATTAATTGGGGCTGCCTTAACGTTTCAGAGTTCTACAGTTTAATCCACTGGCCGCAAAAGTGCCACACTAGGCCTAGCCTAGACAAAGGCAGCCTCAAAACCCCGCCTCCACAGTGATGCACTTCCTTCAACAAGGCCACACCTACTTCAACGAGGCCACACCTACTTCAACAAGGCCACACCTCCTAATAGCACCACTCCCTCTGGGCCAAGCATTCAAACACATGAGTCTATGGGGGCCATTCTTATTCAAACTACCACAAAGTTGTTCGCCCTGATTTTTTTTTCTTCCCCCTCCACCAAAAATTCTCTACTTTAATTATAAGGGTTAGCCTGGAGTTTGACCTCAGCTCTTTAAATGCACTGATGACAGCTAATCCCTTCCATAAGACGCATTTCCGGAAAAGCCTGGAGATAGATGTTTACAGGCTGAGCTGGGATAAGAAAAGCCGGTGGCATTTAAGGTGATTGAAGCACTATGTGTCCAAGTCCTGAGAAACAACCACAGCAGGGTCCCGGCATCTATGTTCTGGAGAGTAGAATCACCGTCATACTTAAAATATTAGACCAACTACCTAAAGGAATGAAGTCTGTCAGCATTGTTAAGTGACACACGAAAAATTCAAAATAATCTGGGCAAACTTCTCTAGTGCACACAAGAATCCGGGGTGAAAGGGGCCTGTGAGAGATAGGCAGTGTGTATAAATATGTCTGTGCACACATGCACACCCCAACACACAAACACGGGCTCACATATCAATGTGTATCAGTAAACGGAATAAATGCATTTCTTCAGCATGTAGAATTGACAAACAAAGTGCAAGGGTGGTCTCCTTATTAAAACAATTATGAGAGCTATTGCTCAGCTAAATGACCTCATAAAGGCTCAGAGCAAAGACAGACCAACACAAGATGCTTCTGTGCCACAAAGGATTGCCTCTCCAGTCACCTAGGGTCCACGGTCGCCACATCAAGTATGTATGGGGAGAGGGTAAGGCTATACCTAGTACGTCACCAAATAGAATGTAAGTTAAGTAATGTGGTGGTTTGAACGTGAAATGTCCCTGCTGTGGGCTATTGTGGAACACTTGAGACCCGGATGATGGTACTGTTTTGGAAGTCTGTAGAACCTTGAGGACCCAGTGTCACTGGAGGAACTGGAGCATCAGAAGGAGACCTTTGACTTTTTTTTTAGCCTACTGTCTATTCTCTGATTCCTGACCGTAGACAATGTAAGCGGCCACCCCACAGCCCCGCCATTATTTCTCCCTTGCCATGGTAGATTGTATAGCCTCAGACTATATTCCCAGATAAACCCACCCTTCCTTACATTGCTCTTCGCTGGGTATTTGGTAATAACACCAAGGAACGTAAGCAGTAAGCTAGGCACAGAGGCACGCGCCTTTAAGGCCAACACTCAGGAGACAGAGGCAGGTGGATTCTGTGAGGGCAGGCTGACCTACAGGCTGGTTCCAGGACAGCCAGGGATACAGAAAATCTTTAAAAAGAAAAAAGTAAAGAGTAAAGTTTACCAAAGAATAAGGGCATTGCTGTAATAAACCCGACCATGTGGTCCTTGGGCCTCTGGACTGGCTTGTGAGGAGAATATGGAAGGGTTTGAAGCTGCAGGCTAGGGAACTCCTATGATGCTATAAACAGCTCACTGGTCCATTCTGGCGAGAGCTTGGAAGACCAGAATGCTGAGAGAAATTCAGAGCACAGAGAACTGGCTCATGAGATTTCAGAGACAAGGATTCTACTGGGAACTGGGCTAAAGACTGCTCTGTTACATTCTGGCAAGAATCTGACTGCATTCTACCCATTTCCTGAGGATGTGCTTGAAGCTGAATTCAAGAGGAAATGTCAAGACAGAGTAACTTTCAGGTTGGGTCATAGTTTCTGCTTGGTCCTCTTGCATGGGCCAGCATTGAGAGACAGCAACATGTGGATGTGAAAAGTAGACAGGTCAGTGGAGACAAGTGTGTGAGTGAATTTAGTGTTATAGACAGGAGGGCGTGAAAGTGAGTGCAGTAGTTGTAGAAATTTGTACCACTGCCGTTCATAGTGCTAAGATTGTTGGTGCGCACTACTATGCCTAACTCGATTCTTCCTCTCACCAAGTTGCCGATGATGGCCTTGAACTTGCCATCCCCCTGCCTCCTGGGTTATGTGGGATCAGTAGCCTGTGTTACCAAACCCAACAGGAGTTCCTTTTTGCTTTTTAGTTTTTCCAAGCCAGCTTTTCTCTGTGTAGCCCTGGCTGTCTTGGAACTCGTTCTGTACACCAGGCTGGCCTTGAACTCACAGAGATCCACCTGCCTCTGCTTCCAAATGTCGGGATTAAAGGCATGTGCTATGACGTCCAGCAGGAAATAATGTTTTTAATGTTACTATTAAAAACAAAACCAGGCCGGTGTTAACTAGCCCACCGCACCTCAAAATTCTCTAACCACCTCTTACTGGATGAGGAATTCCCTCATTTGATGGCAGATGAACAGATAAATGCTGTGGGGCTTGAGGACCAGATGCAGAAGAACATTCCAGGCAGGCTCGATCCCTGTCGAGGTTTATAAGGCAAGAAAAGCTTGAAATGATAACAGTTCAACACGAATCCTAGCCACATTTTTCTTTTCTCTCCATGGAGAGTGTGTGGATGTGACTCAGACAGAGATGTTGTCCTCAAGCCGGTACTTAAATGCCTGTTGTTTGTGAAGGATTTAAGCTGAAAGCCAGTAAACAAAAATGGTCAAGAAAATGTTCTCTGGACCTGGTCTACCTGAGTTTTAACGCCCGTGTCTTCTTTACAAGCTGTGTGACCGTGGGAATTCTTTCAACCTCTCTGAGGGTCACAGTTTCCATTTATAAAATGGCAATAGATTCCTCACCAAGATGCTTAGAGAATTACAGTTAATCTGGGCAGAGATGTTTGTCATGCCCACGGTTAAAAAGCATTCCGCACACCGTCATCTATGTTGCCCTTGCTGCTTTTATACGCGTTCTAGAAATTATCCATGATCGGGGTAGGCTTAAGCAATGGGCCAAAGGACAGACTACAATCAAAGCAAGTAGATTTGGATCGGCAAAGATTCAGGTATACTGAGTAACAAGCGCACCCCAAAATGTAGTAGTTTTATTCTGTACAGAAAATCCAGTGCAGTTCCGGGCATCTACTTGTGTAATTTACTTCAGGAGGAGTCCACTCATCGTCACCCACAGGAAGGTTTGGATCTGTGTGGGAAGCCAGTCCTGACACTCTATGTCCACGGAAGAGGCACACATCACTTCCTATAGTTCGCTGGCCTCCACAAGGCCCATAGTGCCAGCTAAGCCAAGAAAAAAGATAGATCGGTTCTGCTGAGCACGCAGAACTTCAGAAAGATAAGGTATCAGTGAGTATCAGACTTCCCGAAGTTTGTCCCCTGATGACCTACAGGGCTCTGTTCAGCTTCTCTCTGTTCTGGGACCTAGCTGCCATTGCTGTAAATGCCTGACATAAAGCCACTTTAAAAGAACGGAGAAGTTTTTGGTCTTGGTTTTGGTTTGCTCCTGCTGCTGCCGCCGCCGCCGCCGCTGAACCTCCTCTCCCTCTCCCCTCTTCGCTCCCTCCTCTCCCCCAACATCCAATTCTCTTCCTTAAGTTTGAACTGTTCAGTTGGCTAAGTGCATTTGGGCCTGTAGCAAAATTGACCATCACCACAGGAACCCATGGGGCGGGAAGCAGCTCACCTCATTATAGTTGGCTGGGGGAGGAGAGAAAGACAAGCATTTTTTTTCCTAAGTAATCTTTCTAAATAATTTTTTCTTTTATTGAAATTTGATTGTTTTTAAAATACAGTATATCTTGATTGAGGTTTCCTTGCCCTCTACTCCTCCAAGTTCCTCCCTATCTCCCCTCCTAGCTGGACCGTCCCGCTTTCCGTCTCACTAGAAAACAAACAGGCTTCTGAGGGAGAATAATAGCATAGAATAAGATACACACATCAGGATAGGACAAAGCAAACTGAAGAAAAGGGGCCCAAGGAAAAGCACAAGAAACGGACACAGATGCAGAGACCCACCTGTTTGCACATCCAGGAACCCGTAAAACACACACACAAAACTAAACACTACACACACACACACACACACACACACACACACACACACCACACACACACCACACACCACACACACACACACACACACACACACACACACACACACACACACACCACACACACCACACACACACACACACACCACACACACACACACACACACACACACACAGACACACACACACACAGACACACACACACACAGACACACACACACACCACACACACACACACACACACCACACACACACACACACACACACACACACACACCACACACACACACACCACACACACACACACACCACACACACACACACACACACACACACACAGACACACACACACACACACACCACACACACATCACACATACACCACACACATGGACACACATACACACACCCCACACACACACACATACACACATACACACACCACACACACACACACACACAAGACACCCACACACACACACCATACACCCACACCACTCCCAACCCACACACACACACACACACTACACACACACCACTCACACACAACTCACACACACCACACACACACCACCCACCACACACACACACACACACACACACACACACACACACACACACACCACACACACACACACACACACACACACACCACACACACACACACACACACACACACACACACACACACACACACACACACACACACACACACACACACACACACACACACACACACACACACACACACACACACACCACAGCACACACACAGACACAAACACAGACATACACAAAGGATCTATAGGGTAAAAAAATAAGAAAAAGAAAGAAACTAAATAAAAATAGAAGGGGTTGGGGATTTAGCTCAGTGGTAGAGCGCTTGCCTAGCAAGCAGAAGGCCCTGGGTTCGGTCCCCAGCTCCGAAAAAAAGAACCAAAAAAAAAAAAAAAAAAATAGAAATAAAAGATAATTTTTTTAAAGGAAACATGACATGACATAAAGAGACTAGGAATGTCCAAGGTGAGATCGAGTTAATTTTCTTAGTTCTGGGCCTGTAGCCTACTCTTTCAAATAGCTTGTTTCGCCTGTGAGACTCCCTTGGAGAAAACTGATTTTTCGTTTACAGGTGGTTATCAGTTGGAGATGGCTTCTGGGTTAGGGACGGGGGCAGGTGTCCATGTCTCGTTTCGGCTCTAGGACCTGTCTAGTGCTGACCTGAGAGGTCCCTGAGCATACTGCGTCAGTGTCCGTGAGTTCCTATGCGCACCAGTCCAGCTGTGTCCAGAACACCTTGTCTCCTTGGCGTCATCCATCCCCTCTGGCTCTCACACTCCTTCTGCTTCCTCTTCTGCAGAATTCCCTGAGTCCTGAGGGGAGGGATGGATTTGATGGCTATTAATATCCTCCTGAAGGACACGCCCCCATTGACTGAACCGCTTCCACTAGGTTCCACCATCTCCACATAGCAAACGCCAAGCTGGTGGGCCAAGCTTTCAACACAGCAAACCTTTTCGTGGAAGGTCCAAACCAGCAGCTAAGCTTCCTGTGAATCAAGTTGTCCTCTAGTGCCATGAAGCCATCCCAACTGAGGCCAAGGCCTCTCACCCTCCACCCAGGGTTCTCTTTTCTTGCCCATCACCAGATCCAGGACCTTACCCGTCCAGTCCCTGAGCTCGTTTGATGTCTCAGTTTGGAAGCAGAGCTCCTCCAGCAGCTACCCAGGAAGGCTCTGGCCCCCCAAATATTTAGTTAGCAGAGATTCCACTAAGTGGAATTGACTTTTTATCGGCTTTGCTCTGCACAGCTGCCACCAGCGAAGGCCGTTTCCTTCTTCCCTCTTCTCCGCCTGTCAGTTTGCTCCACATTCCTATGGGCAGCCTTTGGCTCTGATCAATACTAACCGCTGTGTAACAGCTCACGCACGGCTGCTCTGGTTGGCATCGATCAGACCTTTCTTCCAACAGGTAGTTGGCTGTTTGAGGCAATGAGTTGAGATAAACACCTACTTTTACTTCAGGCTAATTCATGTCGGGTGGATTTTGAGAAGGCTCTGCGTCGCGTCCCTTAGACAAGCGGAAAGCCAGACATCAAGATGGACTCCTCTGGAGCATAAGCTCCTAGGAGACTTTTCTTGTTCGCTCTCCACTCCCCCCCCCACACTTTTTTTTCTCCAGCCTTTGTATTTTGTTAGTGCCACTTATGAGAAAGACAGCAAGACTTGGGACATTGCAAAATGCCACTTTGGGAAAGGTGTCAGCTACCCCTCCCTCTCTTTTTAAAGAGATTCATCCTGTGGGAAACAGGGCTGCTACAGGGGCAGTGTTACCACCGGGTAACAGACCTCCAGCTTCTCCAGGATGAACCTCCAGCACTCCAAGCCCTGATCTTCAATACGCAGGGGATTGGGGGAGGGGGCTTAGAATCCAGGCCTATGCTGATACAGGCCCCCAAGTGAATTTGCCCAGGAGCAAATCTGGTGAAATGAACCCCCATTGTGCAGCGCGTTGAGGTATGTGTGGGCGGGGCCATCGCATGGTATCCACTTTGTAACTAGAAAACACATACCTCACCCACCCACCCCCAACACCAACATGCCCAGTAAATGTGGCTGGATGTCACAGCCGATGCCCTCCCTCACTTGCCTGTTGCATGGGTTCAAAACGACTTGGTCTTTTTTTCTCTTTGTTCAGCCACCCTGGACCCATGGCCTCATCAGGTCCAAGTCCCCTGAAGCCTTTGTACTGAAATTCCAGTGTCCCATCCCTCCATCTTATTCAAGCCCTCGTGGTCCAGTGCTGTATCCTCTGGCTAATTGCCTGGCTTTCAGACTCTCCCTGGTTTCTTATTCTCACTTTGCATTCAGGTTAACCTCCTAGAATTCTGTTGGGAATGCTTTTCCTCTGCACTTCCAAGTGATTCCACCAACTGGCTTTCAGCTCCTTCTATTGAGGGAAGCGGGGAGGTATCCCAGTATCACTCCACACCCCAGCACGAGCCCTGTGCTCTAGTCCATCCACCTGATTTGCTGTTTCTTCTACATTTGTTCCAGCTTTTTATCTGGGGGTGGGGGGCGGGGGATGCCTCGATGCCTTTAAGGTCAGCCTGGCTAGGCTAACCCTAACCCGTTAGGCCTGTAACTTCAGCCAAGTGAGCCGACCTCTCCCTAGCTCAGTTCCTCCTCTATTAAATGAAGATCAGAATAGTACCTGGCTGAGAACAGGGGCACACATAGTTAATCCCAGCACACAGAAGGCAGAGCCTGGTGGACCTCTGTGAGTTCAAGGCTAGCCTAGTCTATATCTATCAAACACCAGGCCAGTTGGGGCTACATAGCAAGAAAAGAAAGAAGAAAAGTAGGAGAGGGAAAAAGGACTAGGAGAGAAATGAAGAGGAGGAGGAGGAGAAGAGGAAGAGGAGGAGGAGAAGGAGGAGGGCCTATTACAGAGTGGACATGAGAATTAAAAATTGAATGTGAGTGAAGTCTTTGAAGTGGTGCCCGCACACAGTATATTCCATGGATTTGCTCTTTCTTCTATATTTCTATTATGTTCCTCACTACAAGTCACCACTGAGCATACAACTTCTCCAAGGATAGTCCATTGTTTTCCTACACACACACACAGCATGTTTTCCTACACACACACACATACACACGTGCTGTGTGTGTGTGTGTGTATGTGATGTGTGTATGTATGTATTGTGTGGTGTGTGTGTGTGCATGTGTGTGGTCTATGTGTGTTTGTGTGCATATGTGTGGTATGTATGTATGTGTTGTGGTATGTATCTGTATGTATGGGTGGTATGTGTGTTTGTATGTGTATGCGTGTGTGCTGTGTATGTGTGTATATATGTGTATCTGTATGCTTACATATGTGTGTATGTATGTGTGGTATGGGGATATGCATGTATGTATATATGTATATATGTATTATATGTATGTTTGCATATGTATATGTGTTATATGTGTATGCATGTGTGTTTGTGTGTATGTGTATGGTATGTATGTGTGTGTATGGTATAAATGTTTGTGTATGTATGTATATATGTATGTGTATATTTGTGTGTGTATATGTATGTTTATGTATGTGCGGTGTATGTGTATGCATGTGTGTTTGTGGGTATGTGTGTGGTATGTGTAGTATGTATGTATGTGTGTGTGGTATGAATATTTGTGTATGTGTGTATATGTGTTTACATATGTGTGTATGTATGTGTATGTGTGTACATATATGTATATGCATGTATGCAGATGCACATGCTCCAAAGTCAGAGGGGAACATCCAGCATCTTCCTCTATCCCTCTCCAGCAAGCTCTCTTACCCACTGAGCCATCTCCTTAGCCTGCTTTACTAGATTGAAACACTGACTGACTACCTCCTATTTGTCCCAGATCTCCTCCCCCTCGCCCTCTCCCTTGCCTTTTGTCACAAGAGGCTGGCCTCTCTGTCCAGTGATCTCCAGTCGGGTTTGGCCAGTGAAGCACAAGCAGGAAGAAGAAATTATGTCAGAGTACAAGGTCAGGGCTCCTGCCAAACAGCCTCTTCACCCCACAGTGTCTGGCTGCAGCATGTCCTCAGCTTGGTTTTTACACACGTGGGTGAGAACATGACCCAAAGGACTGCACTCTCTCCATGGTCCTCTGCACCATGGCCATACTTTAGTAGGGCCCTTAGTCCCTGGACGATCTCTGCTCAAAGCACACTAGTCTGTGTATACTACACTGGCTGACACCGTTCTCATTACAGCCCTGTGAAGGATGTGGTGTCACGTTACCAAAGATGTTCAAGGTCTCCCCATCCCGCCCAAATGCTGGGCCACATCTACTAGGCTCCAACACCCACGCTTTTTCACCACTGCATGCTACCATATGACCCCTGAGCCTTGTCCTCCATGTGGTGATGTTAGGGGATGGAGACTTTGTGACAAACTAGGTTACAAGGGTGGAGCCCCCATGAATGGGATTAGGGCTTTTATTTAAAACAAAAAGCAAAACAAACAAACAAAGCAGAGAACAGTTTGGTCCTTCTGCCATACGATAGGAAGACAATGTTATGGTAGATGCAGGCAGGTCTCTCAGTTCAAGGCCAACCTGTGCTACGTAGTGAGTTCCAGGCTAGCCAGGGATATAGAGTGAGATCATATCTTGAAGGAGAGAAGGTGGGGGGGGGGGAGAAGGTGGCAGAGGAAGGCATTACCTATGGAATAGGTAGGGTACCCTCACCAGGTACCAAGCCCAAGCAGGATAAACATTCAGTTAAAGAAACCCAGTCAGCAGGGTGGCTCGGTGAGTGAGGTGGTTTGAATAAGAATGTCCCCACGTGTGCTGTGAAGTGTCAAGAGCCCAAGCCTGGCTCTGCGTCTTTCTCTTCCCACTGCCTGCAGATTCAGACGTAGAACTCTCAGCTACTTCTGCCTGCATGACATCATGCTCTCTGTCATGACCGTCGTAGCCTAAACCTCTCAAACTGTGAGCCAGCCCCAGTTAAATCATTTCCCTTTATAAGAGTTGCGTTGGTCATGGTGTCTCTACAGAGAACTCTGACTAGGACAGTTGGTAAAGGTATTTATTTCCCAAGCCTGATGACCCACGTTTGCTCCCTGAGCCCACATGGAAGAAGAGAGCCAGCTCCCAAAAGTTTCCCCCTGACCTCCAAACATACACTGTGATGCACACTCATGGATACACCCTGAATGAATGACTGTAATCTTCACACAATGTTAGAAGAGCGGGAGGAAAGGGGAAGGGGGAGGGGGGAGGGGGAGGGGGAGAGGGCTAGCGAGAGGATACCTAAGTAAATAGGATGAACTGGCAAAGCCAGTTGACTTCTCTGTGGCCCATGCTGTACCTTTGACCTTCAGCCTGCACACATGCACATGTGCGGGGAGAGAGAATTCTATGGCTAAGTTGTAAGGTTCTATGTGAACATCCACACCTGTCAGTTAGAATGTGGGTTTTTTTTTTTTTTGAGTTTATTTTATCATGCCAATCCATTCCAAGCAACAAAAATAACCCAAATTTCGATTGCCTAGCAAGCACTGGTGACCCGGGTTCAGTCCCAAGCCCTGCAAATATTTCAAACAAACAGGCTGGTGACCAATCAGCGGGGAATTTGGTTTCTCAAAATCCTGGAATCAGACATTTGAACTTCAAAGAACCAACCAAGCTGGTGTGTTCCCTACACTTCCCATCTTCTGTCCCCTCCTGTGGAGGCTGTGGAGTCCACAGTGAACAAGTTCCCTGAGACCTTTTTCGTAAGAAAAGTCCTCCCCCATCTCCATGCAGTGCTGAGACTTCGTGATCTCACTACCTCCCCACGGCCCCAGACTGGAGGTTAGGTTTTGATACATGAGTCTGGGGAGAAAATAACCATTACACAGAACACATTTGAAATGGGAACATGCCTTCTGGGGCCTTAAAACAATCAGTTATTTAGGCTATCATTCTGTGGTCTGGAGGTTGGGGCTGGGCTCAGCCAGAAGGTTCCTCTGCAGACGGTGTGCTTGCGTGAACCTGCTGGTTCCTGACTTCTTCACTAGGTGTCTACCAGCTGATAGGGCAGACCCAGGTCAGGTGTCTCTGGTAGCTAGCAGGCTAGCGTAGACTTCTTTGCAGTGGTAGCCAGACTCCAAAGCCTGTGGAAGAGCGTCAGCCCTGCACTTCTGAAGCCTGAGCTTCTGTGAGGTTTTCCTCGTGTCCCAAGGATTGAATCCAGAATCAAGAACTGCCAAAACCCGCCCCACCTCTTGGTGGAGGGAACTGTACAAGGCTTCCGCGTTGCCTTAATTTTTTCTCTTTTAATGCTACTCCATGGAACACACTTTTTCTGGAAGGATCTACGGTCTCTCAACTTCACATTCTCCACCTTCGTAACTCAGAGAAGCCACCTCTGTTTGGTGGTAGGGTAGGAGTAGGGACTGTCTTTTTAATAGTTCCGTGAACATCTGACTGAAAATAATTTTTAAAATGTAGCAGGAGGAAGTGGAATTTTTTTAAAACTGGACTTCAACTGAAGTTTTGAAAGAATCTTTCTTTTCTCGAGTTGCCTCTCCCTTGTTATAACTCCACCCAGTGGCACACCACAGCCAGCCAGGCCCTCCTTCCCACCCCTTCCAAGGCATTACTGGCTTGGCAATCCATCTCAGCTCACACTGTGGAAGAGACCAAATGTCCACTTCCTGCTCTCTTCACCCCCTCCCTTTTCCCTCACCCTTTGCTCACGCCTGCTCTGCAGGGCTCTGGTGGCCCTCCAAGGAGCAGGAGCTAGAAAGACCTATGTGGCATAGGGTTGCTGTCTGTATAGCCCCACAGCACACAGTGGGTCAGAGACCTAGCCAGAAAAATTTAAATAAAAGAGAACATTTGTCTTAAAGACAATGTGTATGAAATCACATTGAAAGACACTTGTGAGGCTGGCACAAACAGTTCAGCGCATGAATTCATTTCACAAGTACTTATGGAATATTTACTATGGTCCATGTCCCTTATAGCCTAGTGGGAGAGACAGATACTTAAGAAGAATTTCTATTAATGAATGTCAGTTAATGATTCAAGTGAGTGCCTTGTAAGGCTATTTGGTGGGCACTGTGCCTGGGGTGGGTGGCTGAGACTTTTTGTGGGAATGTCACCTCATGTGGGCTAGCCCAGTGCTGCCCAGTAGAAATAGAGTATGAATATATATATGTATGTATATGTATATATGTGTGTGTATGTATATATATGTATATATGTATGTGTGTATATACATATATACATATATATACATACATATATATATCAATGTATATTATATTATATTATAAAGATATAGATCTTTAGATTTTTCAGAATATTACAAAAGTAAAATCAAACAGGTAAAAATCATCTTAATGGTTCATTTCATTCCACTCAACATGTCCAAGATATTGCCATTTTCACTATGCAATTAATATAAAATTATTAATGAGATGACTTACATTCTTTTTATTGTACCATCTTTGAAATCCAGCTTGTATTTTACACTCGTAGTCCGTCTCCACTTTAATGCCAAGTTTTCAACAGTTAAAGTAAAATGTAGTCCCTACTGAAGCAATTAAGTTGTGTTTAACGGAAACATATTTTATATTGCTTTGGTTTAAAATTTGTAATTGAAATGAAATAAAGTAGAAAGATTCAGTTACTTACCGGCATTACTCATTGATCAAGTACCTGGGCATACGTGTGCGGCCACTGGGAACCAAACTGGAGATCAGGAGTCCAAAAGGATAAACAGACGGATGGCGAAGGGAGAAGAGATAGGGAAAGAAGACAAGAATCAGTAGGGATAAAGGCCCACAATGCCATATCGATGCGGAAACACTGGGGTCTCCTGCAAGTGAAGACCTAGTATCCTGAAAACTCAAAGGCCACCAAAGCCATCCTGAACTGGTGGCTTTCTGGTTCTTGTCTCGTGGGTTCATATAATTATATTTACTGACCACAGAGGGAAATTTTTAGAAAGAAATTTATTATAAATCCATAGGCAGGACAGAGAGAGAGAGAGAGAGAGAGAGAGAGAGAGAGAGAGAGAGAGAGAGACAGAGAGAGAGAGACAGAGAGATCCTCAGTAACTCAGTAAGGCTCTTAGGAAATAGGGCATAATTGAGGTGCTGCAGGGCTTTTAAAGGACTTACGACAGAAGCTGAGGTAAAGCGCAGAGAGGCGCAGAAGCTGGTCAATCCAGTCAGGCCAGCCACAAAGTATCCAGTCATGAACTCGAGTAGCCCCCAGGCAGGGATGCTACTTAGGAGATGACAAGCAGGAACAGGGCTCTCTCCTGGCTTTCCTGGCCTCTAGGACATTTCTCGCACCTGTTGCTTTGGGGTCCCTGCCCTACTGTTTCCTGTTCTACCTCAGTGTGGAGTTTGGAATTCTAAACAGTTGCACATTTTCATGACACAGAAGCAAAGGCTAATGGCAGCCAAGTGACCAGGGATGGCGTAGCGTGGTGGTAACTTCTCCCATGGTTGGGGTCCATGCCTGCCTGACAGCGGACAAGTTGAGGGTGGAAGAGTCCATGTTTGGAGTGTGGTTTAGGAGGATTCGTCCACTGTGGCAGGAAGGCATGGCGGAATTCATGGCAGTGGGAGCCTGGGGCCGCTGGTTCATATGCGGGAGGGTCAGGAAGCAGATTTGGTTGGGACCAGAAGCAGGAGTGAACTATGATACCCAAGACCTCCATTGACCTACCTTCCCCAGCTAGACACCCAGTTCCAGATGGTTCCACAACCTCCCAGAGTAGTGCTGCAAACTAGGGACCGAGGGTGTGAAGACAGGGACCTGTAAGGGACATTATATGTCCAAACCATATCAGACAGGATAACTAACAAAAGAGCTGCTTAAAAGCCTTTAAGTCTCCAAAAGAATTACAAGCCACATGTTTTATAAATACACACGCAGTATTGGGGGTCAATTAGGCACAAAAAGGAATTTTCTAGAACAGTCCCCTCTGCAGCTACCGAAAACCATAGCAACACACCCACCTTCTTGGTATCCCAGGCCCTGTAAGAAGTCGTCCGGGATAAGGAAATTTGTTTTAAACAAAACAAAGTATAACGTAGATGACGTATGTGCCTTTAACATAACGCTATCAGAAATTACCTCCGCCAGGTTTCAGGAGGGTGCTGACCAGCCTGGGACTCCTTGAGCATCTCAGTCCAGTGTCTCAATGCGGCGTCTGGGTTTGTGCTTCTCCAGTTATGTAAAATGGTCAGGATTGCCTCTGTACTGTTCACCTAAGTCAGATTCCTGAAAATTAGCCAGCCTGGCCATCCCAAGACACAAAACCCACCCCTAAAGACATGAGTGTGATTGCTGACGTAAAATATGCTGCCCAACTCAGATCATTCGGGGTTCACGGCTGGCATAGACCCTGAAGTTCGTGGCTAAATGGGGACGTTGTCATTTGGAAAAGCTGGGTTCTGTTAAGATAGGGGTCTGTGTGTGGGGCGGTACAACATGTCACCTGCAGCCTGCCTCTTTGTCACCTCAGCATCCGTCCATGCTTAACTGCAATAGAAGCCTTCACCAATGTCCACGACCACGTAAACATCCGTGCCACTCAAAAAAAGGAACCAAGGAGCTTATAGATGCTGCGTCCTCCGCAAACCCCATCTTCTTCAAGTTCAAACATAATTCCTTATGGCCCTGTGACCTGTGGTTAAATTAGGTTGTCTAGTACTGATATCCCCGGCATAACAAAGAAAAGCAGACCGCAGATAGTAACGCCAACAATAATAAACTGTGTGAAGGAAATAGGAAATGGCGAGTTCCACATGCTGGACAACAGGAGCCAGTAAACCTCCTGGCAGCGGGTAGAATTCTGGGCACACAATACAGACCAGGAAATATCATCTCCGTTGATTTGTCCTTCATGAACGTATTTGAGAGAGGCGTGCTCTCTGGGGACAAGGTCACTTTGCTTTGAGGGTGTCTGTCTGTTTAGGTTCCTCAGATTGATTACGAAAGGCTGGGTGTCGTGGGGCTAGGAGTTTGTTTCATGGCTCTAGAGGCTGGAAAGTACCAAACAAAAGAAGATGCTGAACCTGCACGGTGCCCGCTTCCTGACTGGATTGGCTCTTTCCCCTGCGCCTTACTTTACAGCAGGGGCAGTGGGAGCCTCTCAGCCCTCTGATAGGACAGTAATTATTCCAGTCGTGAAGGTCGGTCCCCACCTGATCACCTTCCCAAAGACCCACCTCCCAGTGCCACCACCATCAGCCCAGGGGTGAGGATTTGAACCTGTGGCTTGTATATGCCCAGTGTAGAAAGAGGAGCTAGACGTGGTCCTAAAGGCAGCCTGAGATGTTAGTTACTGCAGGGTCTTCTTGGCCTTTCTTCCACAGTGCACGTCTCAAATGTAATAGGGTTTGGGCTTTTTGTTTTTTTTTTTTTTCCTTTTTTTAAGATTGTATTTATTTATTTATTTAATTTGTATGAGCGCACTGTCGCTCTCTTCAGACACACCAGAAGAGGGCATCGGATCCCATTACAGATGGTTGCAAGCCACCATGTGGTTGCTGGGAATTGAACTCAGGACCTCTGGAAGAGCAGTCAGTGCTCTTAACCACTAAGCCATCTCTCCAGCCCTGGATTTTTTTGTTTTTTTGTTTTTTGTTTTTTCTTCTTTTTAGGTTTTTGTGTTCCTGGACAACTCTACAGAGCAATAATCAAAACCAGAGGTTTTGATTGGTCATATGTTTTAAAGCCAGAAGCTTCTACTTTCCAGCAAAAACTCCTATGCTTTGTCTGTCTTCCCAGACTATTTATTTTCAGGCCTTAAGGACTCAACCCATAATGTGAAATGAATGTTACTTCATGATCCAATGTACAGTTAATTATGCATGTGCTGTGCATAATAGAACCAAATCACAAACTTCATGCTACAGAATTTACCTGCAATGTATGTGGCTCACGGAAGATATTTTGTTCACTTTCATTTTTAGTAATTATCCCATTTATTTTTATATATTATATATGTTTGTATAGCATACATTTATAATTTATTTTATTACTTTTTTATAATTTGGGGATTATAATATAATTACAGCATTCTTTTTCACTCTCAACCCTCCCGTGTATACTCCTGCTCCAACTGAAACCCACGGCCTCTTTTTCTTTAATTGTTGTTACGTATGCATTCCTTTCTAAGCCAGCACACTCCCTAACTACATTCTAAATATTTGTCTTTATGCTCACAGGTCCATTTTTAAAGATCAGAGTGAAAGGAAGTAAAACGAAACTGGCCACCGGTCACAGTCCCGCAGATTGATCTGCATCACACTAATGGGCCACACCCTGGTGTGAGAGCACTATTCAGTTTAGGCCCCTCCCCACATTTTAGCATCTTCTTCAGATGAACTTAAAACAATGGCCCTGAGCAGAGAGGTTTGGGGTTTTTTGTAATTCACCTTTATACCACTCCCAGACAGAAGTTTGCAAAACATCTACTTCTTTCTTTTCTGTGCATAGTTAGCAGCCCAGGAAACTGAGGAGAAGACAGGGGAGTCTTTTGCTGTATTCTGATCTCACAGGGGACGTAGAGAGTGGTTTGTTCAAGGCCATCTTGAAATGTACAGTGAGATGAGAGAGAAAGGAAGAGAGAGAGCCCACAATTAGCCATTTCTAGATATTGTATTTAAGATGGAAAATGCCATTTTCAAGCTCTGTATGTCCCCAAGTCAGAATTTTTCAGTCATCCTGCAGGGTAGACACAGGCTGCAAGTCTCTCGCTTAGCAAAGCCCGGCTTCTTTCCCTTTCTGCCGGACAAACAGGCCACATGCAACCTTGTCAGAGATCCTCATTACAACTCAGCAGCAATGACCATCTCATGCCGGCATCATGAATACTTTCTTCCAAATGCATTCCTAAAGATAGATAGATAGATAGATAGATAGATAGATAGATAGATAGATAGGTAGGTAGGTAGGTAGGTAGGTAGGTAGGTAGGTAGGTAGGTAGGTAGATAGATAGATAGATAGATAGATAGATAGATAGATAGATAGATAGATAGAAGATAGATAGATAGATAGATAGATAGATAGATAGATAGATAGATAGATAGATAGATACCACACCTTCCCTTGCCTATAACCAGTAACAGAACCGTCCAGCTAGGTCAACCGGCAGTCATGGCCTTCTCCACTCACTGCTGTCCCTGATCTCACAGTCCTTCCGAGTTGATGCTACCCTTTCTCGTCCTGAGGATTAGCCTCACTTCTGCCAGCCATCTTCATCTAAGGAAGATACCTTGAGGAGAATTAACTTCCAGCCAATCCCTGCTCATGATCTCCTGAGGATTTTTAAGGGAACACTTCTCTGGAGTATTTAGACTCTGTCAGGTGGAGGCGATCCCCAGGACCCTAAAGGTATTGAGATTGATGCTGACAGTGAAGGGGTAGGGATGGGAGCAAACCTTTAGGAGGGACATGACCCTGGGTTTAAGTGCTGGGTTCACCACGAGTTATGTGAACTTTCTATCTGTTTCTATCTGTCTTTATTTTTCTAGAGTTGGTGCTGACAGTTCAGGGATTGGCTTCTTAATTGGTAGTCAACAAAGATGGCCTAGAGAGAGAAGCCCAAGGTACATCCTCTGGGAATCTGGACTCCTGGGGAATAGTCACAGTCGGTCCCAGGGTATCAGAGGGGACAATAGTCACCTTTGGTCTATGCACTCCTCCATGATCCCAAACATGCTCACCATTACCATGGGAAGTAGAGCTTTGCTCCTTCCAAAAAGCCCCAAATAAGACTACCCAATTTTATTATAATGATTTAAGGGATGGTTGACAAAGAATACTAAAAATTCACTTCAGTAAATAAAATTCTAACTTTTCGTCAACCACGTTGTGAAGTCACTACCAAATGTTCACAGAAAATAAGTCACATTAAAAAAAAAAAAAGGAAAGGAAAGGAAAGAGAGGGCCAATGAGATGGCTCAGTGGGTAAAAGTACTTGCCACCAAACGTAAAGACCTAAGTTCAATCCCCGGAACCCCACAGTAAAAGAACCGGCTCCTGCAAGCTGTCCTTTGGTGTCCACCTGCATGGGAAGAGCCTCATGTAGCCTAGGATACCTCTGAAGCTACTTCTGTTTGTCTGTTGGAAAAGTGGTATCCCATAGAAAATCCATTACCCTGGAAGTAATTTTTAAAAGCAACTCAACCATACAGAAAAACACTTGATTTAAGCCTGGCGCTTCTCAAACATCAAAAGGGACACGTTTTACCCTATCAGTAGGAACCACGTCTGGGTTTGCATCCTCTTATCTCTTCTAGAACGTTCCTTCCTGTGCATCTGTAGCAGCTCTTGCCTCTCTGCCTCTTTTCAGTGGTTCAGAGTGGGTGTACGTGATTATAGCCTGTGATGTTCTTGCCTAAGTATAATTGCTTACATTAAAGCAGCACCTTAGAAGATACCTCATTCCCCAGGCTCTAACGTGGACACGGGTGTGGATAGACCGGCTCATATATCTCACGGGTTGGGATTTTTAATTTCTGGGAGGCAGCTAGATGGAAGCTAGCAGAAGCTTTCGCATTTCCTCGGGCTTTTTGCTAACCCTCAATTAGAACTCATTCTTAATTTCCCAGCCCAGTTTATTAACTTTCGGGATATGGTGAAAGATCTCATCTCGTTCCTTCCTAGGAGTATAAAATATCTTCTTTCTCCCTACCCCCAGCCTCCTGGACTCATGGCCACTCCTGTTTTTTCTTTTCTTTTCTTTTCTTTTCTTTTCTTTTCTTTTCTTTTCTTTCTTTCTTTTTTCTTTTTTCTTTTTTTTTTGCTATTGCCACTCCCATTTTTTGTTTAGTTTTTGATGGTTTGTTTAGTTGAAATTTTTGCCTTTTTTTAACGTATTCACTTTACATCCTGCTCATTGCCACTCTCCCAGTTAACCCCTTCCTATAATCCTTCCCCCCCCCCATCCCTTCCTCTCTGAGCAGGTAGGGGGCCCCCTGGATGTCCTCTACCCTGGCACATCAAGTCTCTGTGAAGCTAGGTTCATCCTCTCCCACCGAGGCCAAGCAAGGCGGCCCAGCTAGAAGAACATATCCCACAAATGGGCAACAGCTTTTGGGATAGCCCTGGCAACAGCTTTTGGGATAGCCCCTGGCAACAGCTTTTGGGATAGCCCCTGCTCTAGTTGTTCGGGACCCACATGAAGACTGAGTCACACATTTGCTACATATGTGTGGGGAAGCCTAGAAGGAACCTCCCCCACTCTCTTCCCCTCCCTCCCTCCCTCTCTCCCTCCCTCCTTCCCTCTCCCTCCCTTTCTCTCTCTCTCTCTCTCTCTCTCTCTCTCTCTCTCTCTCACACACACACACACACACACACACACATACACAGACAGAAGATAGATAGATAGATAAATAGATTGATAGATAGATAGATAGATAGATAGATAGATAGATAGATAGATAGATAGAAATAATTTTCAAAAAAAATCTTCTAGACTCCAGTTTTCCTATCCTCAGAATGGAGGCTGGTAAGTGGTATGATTCAGCTATGCCTTGAGTCTTTTTTGTTTGTGACAGGGTCTCATCTAGTCCAAGCTGGTATCAAACTTCCTGTGTAGCTGAAGGTGGCCTTGACCCTGTCACTGCCTCCCAAGTACCGTGATGTGTGCCACCACCATGCCTAGCCTAGGGGGATGTTTTTATAGCTCATGGCCTCAAAGCTTGTAGTCTGTGGTCAGCCAGATCCATCAGTTGAGCTTTGAGTGTGGTTGAAGGCCACATCAGTGCGGATGCGTGCAGGAAGGACAAGGACCCGCTATGACATTCAAAGCACTTCCCCAGTGTGTTTCCTTAAGCCAGGACATATATCTTAAGGTTTCCACCACAGCCCGGCATGCAAGTTCCACCGGGCTTACTTCTTAAGGCAGCCATACATTCTACCAGAAGTTCTGTGCGTTAAAGGATTGGTACCCTCTGTAGTGATGGGATCTAGAAGAGACAGGGCCAAGTGGAAGGTGGTTAGATCAGGACTATACCATCCTTAGAAGAGATTAATGCTGATCTCCTGCAGGGGACTGGCTCTCTTGAGAATTGCTTGTTATAAAACAAGCCTTTCTCCTCCTCCTGGCACCGCTTTCATAAACGTTCCTGCTGCACTAATGCTGTCCTCTGCAAGGCCTTCACCAGACCAGAGCGGATGCTAGCATCTCCCTCGTAAACCTTCAGAACTCTGACTAAGCCTCTTTCAACTGTACGTTACCCAGCCTCTGAGACGTTGGTACAGCAAAACAAATAGACGGGCACGGTAAATGCTTCTCGGGGATTCTATGGCCGGATGAAATAGCAAATACAACAGATGCTTCAGATGTGTTAGACTCTCGGCGAATATTATTTCCCTTTTTGCCACCCATGCAATCCTCGAAGTCTTATAAAGATAAATAAACGGCCTTGGCAGGCAACTTAGGAGAACACAGTGCTTCATGGATGGGATTCTGGAGAGGTCGGCGTCTCGGCCAACCAGAGCCTGCAGGTCAATTTTCATTCTGCATGTGCTGCAGCCGATGCTTCGGCTCTTTAATGTTTAAATAGTGCCTGCTTTCTTGGAGCTGGCATGCTTGTTAGACCTCCCATTAGTGAGCTTATTTATTTATTTTTAATTTCACTGGCCATGCATAGAGCATTCTCGGGAGGGGGGAGGAAGGGGAGAGCAAAGCAGGGTAAAATGAAAATGGCCCTGAATGCTAGCAGAAACCCTGGCCTGTCCCCAAGGTGACAACCGTTTGGTATGCCTTCTCTCACATTTTAATTCACGTGCCTATGCCTATAGATTGTTTGTGACTCTGGGCATGAGGTGCCTCCCTGCTGTTTCCAGTTGTAGTGCTGCCTGTTTCCTTGGTAGTTTGAAACGCTCAGAAGGGCTCACCTTTGTCTATAACTACACCTCCAACCTGCCTTCTCCAGATGTCTCGGGTGTATTCTGCCACCTTCCCGTTAAAGTGTGCCCTGTAAAGGGACGGGTGCTGTCTTTTCCGTTTCTTTACCACTTAGATCTCTGATACATTACCTCTCATGCAGGGATACTTCACTAAGTTAATGATGAGAGCTGGGCTGAGGCGCAGGTCTGTCCTCTCAGACACCAGGAAAGCTAAGGTAAAAGATCGGAAGTCCTGTGTGGGTTAGACTGAGTTCAAACCCAGCCTGGGGAACTTAATGAGATGAAACCCTGTCTTGAAATAAGAAATAAAGAGGATAGGGTCTAGAGTTTGGTGGCGGAGGTCTTGCCTTGGCATGCTCAAGGGACAGTTCAGTCCCTGGTACAGAAAAACACATGACCACTGTTAGATGTTAGGTGTGTGGGTCCTCCATGTGTATCTTTAAGCACCCCTTACTGATACACAGGCTCCACCATCTCCTCCATTGCAAGCTGCAGTCAGTGCCTCTCTGCCTACCTTGTCACGTCTGCATACTTCTCCGGTGAGACTCCTAAGAGGCAGAATTGCCGGGACAAGGAAGGCTGCCTTTCCTAAATAGTCAACATCTCCCACGAGTCTTCTCAAGGCTGTGGCGCCAGCTTGCAATCCTATTAATAACACCTTTTCCTCAGTGGCTTTTTGACGACATGTTTCCAAAATAATCGTGTGTGGCTTTTTCTTCCTTTTTTCTGTTTTGATTTTGGAGAAAGAGGAGGACAGGCAATAATTAAGAGGAGTAAAGGGGGGAGGGGGCGGTGCAGAAATTCATTCGTTCATCCATCCATTCATTCATTCATTATCCATCCATCCATTTATTCATTCATTATCCATTCATTCTTTCATTATCTATCCACCCATCTATCTATCTATCCATCCATCCATCCATTCATTCATTCATTATCCATCCATCTATTCATTCATTATCCATCCATTCATTTATTCATTATCCATCCATTCATTTATTCATCACTCATTCATTCATTCATTCATTAGTCTATTCCATCAATCAGTCATTTTTCCTGTCATTGATTTCTTTCTAGGCCTGGTTCTAAATGCTGAACACATAAGACAGACAGCAGGTGCTGCTTCCCTGAATGGATTCATAGACTAGATATAAATTGCAAATTCTTAATTCTAAAGGTACAGCAGCAAAAAGACTCCTGCCAGGCAATGAAAGATATAATCCCAACTTAGTCAGGATGGGGGGGGGGAGCCATAAAAAAATTTTAAAGTTTTTATTATTTTTAATTAATTTGTTGTACACACACACACACAGTCGCAGGACAGTTTGCGGACTCAATCCTCTCCCTGGGATGGAGCCCAGGGCTTTGTGCATGTTAGGCAAGCCACACTGCCAACTGACCCCGCCCCCAGCCCCAACTTGAAGGTGCTTGATGACTTTTGAATTCGGCGAGCACATCAGCGAATGAATATGTTGACATTATGGTTCCTGACTTAGTGTCATGATATTCTCAACCTTAGGACGTGTGCATTGAAGTGTTGAGGGTAAAATGCACACGTGCTTTTTCAACCTGAATCTTAAAAGGTTCAAAGGATAGCAGATTCCTCTAAGTCAGAGCCGGCCAGTGGCACAACCTGTCCTGAGAATGGTCTGCGTCTGCTCTGATGACGAAGTAGCCAGTCACCATGTACGGCTCCCAGCACTTGAAATATGGCAAGCGCAAATTATTCACTTTGTTCTGCTTTCAATGTAACCTAGCCAGCAGCCGCCATGTTGGACAGCATAGAGGTAGACAGGCCTAAAGGGAAGATTAGCAAGCCCAAGATATAATTGGTGATCTCCTTTGAAGGGCGTGTGAAAGTCTTCATTTTTCTTAGGCTTTCTCTCAGCATTTGCATGTCGTATTTAAATTCCATAATAAATACGATGCCCTCAGAAGGAAATGGACATTCAAGTGTTATCGAGACATCGTTTATTATAATTAAACTATCACAAC
Organism: Rattus rattus; assembly: GCF_011064425.1. Taxonomy (NCBI): domain Eukaryota; kingdom Metazoa; phylum Chordata; class Mammalia; order Rodentia; family Muridae; genus Rattus; species Rattus rattus. The sequence continues at coordinate 28,374,163 of NC_046170.1, forward strand.
TTAGTGAGATTATATTGGACTAGAGGTAGAGCACAGGAACAGGATGCTTGCTTAGCATGTGCTAGGCCTTGGGTTATCATAGCTTCACGACTGATTAACCAGCTTAAAATGTGTACTCGGGAGCTGGAGTTAATATTATTAAGCTGGCTCGATATTTATGAGAACTTACTGCTCTTACGGGGGACCCAGGTTTGGCTCCCAGCACCCTCGTTATAAACACCTGTAACTCCAGTTCCAGGAGACCCAATACCTAAGCTCTTGGCTTCAACAGGACCTATATGTGCACGGTGCACATAAACTCAAGCAGGTTCACACATAGACACTTCCTTTCAATTTGTACTAGCCAGGGATCAAGGAGAGGGCATATTCAGGATGTGGAAAGCATAACCTTTTGAAATGTAACTTAACTATAAAAATACTTGTACAAGTACATGAGAAGACAAAACACACAAGGTTATTCTCTGCAGCTTTATTTGCAGTAGCAGGAAATTGGCAGTGTTCGAAATGTTCAACAGGAAGACGGTGGTCCGATGTATTTTGCTTTGCTCTCATTCTGGATTACTCTAAATCTCTCCAACAGATTGAGGCTAACGTGTAAGGCCATAGGAAGGTGCCCAAGACACCTTGGCAGGGAAGGGAAAGGAGCAGTTTACCCAACAAAATGTTCACCCATGCTCTCCAACTTCAGTATGATTCAGCTTGAGGACCCATTTTCTTTTTTAATTGAATGGCGGTACAAACATGTGCCCACGTGACCTTCCTAGACTGCTCTCTCGCTTCTGGCACGGTATTCAGTACTTTGCATGAGAGAGGCAATACTTTATTGTCAGATCGGCTGGCTCTGTGTTGGATGGTCCTGAGCGTGGGCCCTGCGAGTGCTCTGAGCATGTTTAGGTGGACGAAGAGGCCAGGTGGAGTAGGACCCGTGTGTAACTCGGCGTCTGGAAGGGGAAGCATGGGCTAGGGTATCATGAGTGTGAGTCCAGACCTGGCTCTGTGACGAGAGGGCGCAGAGGAAGTCTGGGAGGGAGGGAAGACTTATGGATGCTCTTTATAGATTTCATTCATTCTCGACCTACAGTATTTTCAGCTTACGACAGTATTTGGTTTTAGTTTTTGTTTTTAGGGTCTAGCCCCATTGTAAGTGTGGTGCATCAAAAGTATGCCTGTGTTTTTCAGTAGAAAACTGAAACTACCACACACACACACACACACACACACACACACACACACACACACTGTCTGTCACACATACTTTTCACACACACACAGATATACACACACACTGTCACACACACACAGACACATACACATACACACACACTTTCACACACACACACACTGTCACACACAGATATACACACACTGTCACACACACTTTTCACACACACACATACACACAGATGTACACACACACTGTCACACACTTCACACACACACACACACACGCACAGAGTCTGTCACACATACTTCTCACACACACACACATATACACACACACTGTCACACACACTTTTCACACACACATACACATAGATAAACACACACACTCTCACACACACACACACTGTCACACACAGATATACACACACTGATATTTTCACACACACACACATGTACACACACACTGTCATTTTCACACACACACACAGATGTCACACACACATACTTTTCACACACACACACACAGATATACACACACTGTCACATACACACAGATATACACACACACTGTCACATACACACAGATACACACACACACACTGTCACACACTTCACACACACACACTCTTTCACCCATCCACTCCCATACTCCTTCACGCACATCCACTCACATCTGTATGTAAAGAAGGAACTTTCTGGGCAAACACAGGTGAAACAGTTACCATTCCATTCTCAGAAACTCCTAGGAGCCTGTGGAAAGCCCACCCAGCACCATTGCTCCAGGCACCCAGCTGACTGTGGAGGGTCCCCCCTGAGGTACCTTGTGCTATAAGTTCAGGAAAGCCTCTGAGCAGCCAAAAATATCTCCACACCAGTGCTTGCCAACCAGTTCGTTAGCTGCACCTCTGAGCCCAGCTCTAAGGAACCATCCCCTCCCATGGCCTGCAGTTCCAGCCTCCATAATAGCCAGTCCCCTCCCCACAGGCCACCAGGCCTGCAGGGCAGGCAGGGTCATTACTAAATTCCAATGAAGGGAGTGTTTGTTATTGTTGTCGGGTTTGATGCTGGTCCCAAAAGGACCTAATCAACAGGTAATAAGACCTCCTGGGAGCGATTAGAATCAGATTTAACCCCCTTCTAACCGCAGCAATGAAGACAGCAGTCACTGTGCCCAGACTCTGCAGAACTGGTGTGACCAGGATAGCCAGGGAGGCCCTAAAAGACATGCTCGTGGGTAGTCTGAGAAGGGAAGCTAGAAGAAGGACGGGGGTGCACATCCAACACCCCAGGAATATACAACTCCTCGTCCTCCTCTTTCCCTCCCTCTCCTTCACTGTACTCATGGTTTAGTGTACCCTGTGCCAGGTACACAGGATTCAAACATGAGTCCAAGCCAGGCAAGGCAGCTCATATCCATAATCCCAGGACTCGGGATGCCAAGGCAGGACAATGGCAAATTCCAAGCTAGCCTGGGCTACATAATGAGTTCCAAGGTACCCTGAGCTTGGAACTTAGCCCTTAGCTCTTTTCAGTAAGACCTTGTCTCAAATAAATCATTAAGGGCATAGCGCACAGCCCTGCTTTTAAGCTGCTCTCTGAGTGGGAATAGAGACATCGATACAGCAGGAGTTAAGTGCAGGCAGATGTGATAAGCCCGCATCACTGTACAGAGAAAGACGGAGACAAGCAACATTGTAGAGTGGGTCAGGAAGGTGTTCTAGTAAAGGCAGCATCTGTTGTGTGTCTGTGACAGTCGTACCTTTTGCCTGGAGTTACAGGCTCTACACTTCAATGCCCATTTCTACTATGAGTCACCTCTGAAGTTCCTTGTCAATAAAGTCGGGTACATTATACATAAAAGTGATTAGTCATCTTTTGAAATATTTCAGGATCTGCTTTTGATGCTGTTATCATTACTCATTAACCTGCTAACGGTTAGTTGGAAAGTTAAGCCCATCATTAACAGACCTGGACAGGGGTTGGGGATTTAGCTCAGTGGTAGAGCACTTGCCTAGGAAGCGCAAGGCCCTGGGTTCGGTCCCCCAGCTCCGGAAAAAAAACCAAAAAAAAAAAAAAAAAAAAAAAAAACCAGACCTGGACAATGCCTGAGAAGACAAAGGTGTGATGACCCATGTAGAGACCAAAATCGTTACCAAAACTGTCACCTGACAACACTCTTGGACCCCGGCACAACAAACCTACAGAAGCATGCTAGCATTAGTGTCAAAGAGCAGTAGATTAGTGTTTTAAGGGACCCTGTGACAAGTGACAAGGACTAGGAGATAGCATCAGAATTACCCAGGCCCAGTTGGCCCCCACGTTTTCCAAGTTGTACAGAATTGCAACAGCCACTCTTCTTAGTGTTGTGCAAGATTTTGCGCATTTTGCAAAAACTATCTGCAAATGTCACTTTAGCTGGGTCAGCTGATTTAACCAGACCCCAGAGTACAATAAAGAGAGTGAAATAGGATGGGGACATGGCAGCCAGCGCTCGGCTCAACCTTTTAAGTCCTTTGAAGACCATTTGCCCAAAGAGGAGGAGAATTTGTACACTTCCAACTTGCTTAACCCCGGTATCATATCCTACTGGAGCAAAAGTCCTGGAGACCAGAACCTGAGCCCTACAAATGCCACTGTACTTCTGAAGTCTTCTCAGAGCTGGTAAAAGCTTTCAATGGAGAGAGAGAGAGAGAGAGAGAGAGAGAGAGAGAGAGAGAGATTCTGCAGGTCCTTATTTACAATTTGACTAGTCCTATAAACCTTGGCACCAAGTTGGTTAAAAAGAGCCAGACAGGATCCTTACCCCTGCTGAGTCCATGCTATAACTGAAGAGAGGCAGAAACCGTTGGAACACCGGAAGGAGAGTCGGTTGTTGCTGAGGCTTGGAGAGCTGAGCTCGAAGATGCTCAAAGATGCCCTTAACGTGCTAGTGCTGAGGCAGCCGGGGAAGCTTCAGAGCAGAGCAGGAGGGGTGGTCTGTTGTGGTTCAGCCTGGTGTCCCAAGAAAGGGAGGAAAGCTGAGGTGGGGGATGGTAAGTCCGTATACACAAGGGCAAGAGGAGGGATGAGGAAGTCAAGAGAAGATTGGATCCAGGGAAATCAAGATCATGAGGGTCTTACAGGTGTAAGCCATGAAAACGTGACTCAGAAAACATGAGGCTCTTGTTGCTGTTGTTGTTGTTGTTGTTGTTGTTTTGGGGTTTTTTGGTTTTCTGTTCGGTTTTTGGGTTTTTTGTTTTGTTTTTGTTATTGTTGTTTGGTTTGTTTGGTTGTTGCCTATGTGTATGGGTGTTTTTGACAATGTGTATATTTGTGTACAATTTGCACGCCTGGTGCCCAGGAGACAGTACAGGATCCCCTGGAACTGGAGTTACTGACAGTTGTGAGCTGCCATGTGGGTGCTGGGAACAGAACATGGGTCCTCTGGAAGAGGCCCCTGGTGCTCTTAACCACTGAGCTATCTCTCCAGCCCCAATGTATAGTATTGTTAGTTAACAACAACAACAACAAACTAAATCACAAAGACTGTCTAAAAATAAAGCCTCCCAGGATAAAGCAGAATAAGAGTCCATGTCACAGAGCACGGCCAATGGCTGGGAGGAGCAAACGGGCAGTTCAGCATTCTCTTCACTCTGACTCCTGCCTTCTCTCCTGCACACCAACAGTGGTCCAGTGACGTTTCGGCAGGTGCCTGCCTTCAGGAAGTTCACTGTCAAATGACGGAAACAACTGTACCTGATCTATGAAACATATGATGCTGGAATAGAATGAAACTCCAGCAGGATATGTAGAAGGACAGACGTGGGGAGGAGACAGTGGCCAAGGAAAGCTTCTGGAAGCAAGGGACAGCTGAACTCTGTGAAGAGTTAGCTCATGAGGAGAACGCAGAGTCTAAACCTAAAGCCAGCAGAGCCCACACGTTTTGTTTTGTTTTGTTTTTCTTTAGAAGTCCTTTCTGTCTCTATGCTTTTACTTATTCTTAATGTTTTAGATTCATTTATAGATAGATAATTAAGTACATAGATATATAATATAGAGATAGAGATAGAAATGATAAAAATAGAGATAGTGTTTTTCTTGTATACGTGTGTGGTGGTTTGAATAGAAATAACTTTCATAGACTCATGTGTTTAAATGTTTGGCCCAATCCCTATGGCATTATTAAGTAGCATTATTAAGAAGAGGTGTGGCCTTGTTGGAGTAGGTGTGGCCTTGTTGGAGTGGGTATGGCCTTGTTGGAGTGGGTGTGGCCTTGTTGGAGTGGGTGTGGCCTTGTTGGAGGAAGTGTGTCACTGTGGAGGTGGGGTTTGGGGTCTCTAAAGTCTTTGTGCTCAAGCTAGGCCTTGTCTAGCAGTCACCTTCTGCTACCTGTGCCTCAAGATGTAGAACTCTCAGCTCCTTGTCCAGCACCATGTCTGCCTGGAGGCCTCCATGCTGATAATGAACTAAACCTCTAAAACAATAAGCCAGTCCCAATTAAAAGCTTTCCTTTATAAGAGTTGCTGTGGTCGGGGTTGGGGATTTGGCTCAGTGGTAGAGCGCTTGCCTAGGAAGCGCAAGGTCCTGGGTTCGGTCCCCAGCCCCGGAAAAAAGAAAGGAAAAAAAAAAAAAAAAAAGAGTTGCTGTGGTCACAGTGTCTCTTCTCTAAAGCAACACGGTTGTGCACTGCATGTGGAGCTCAGAAGTAGGCACTAACTTACTTGGAACTGGAGTTGCAGACTGTTGTGGGTGCTAAGAACTGACCTCTGGTCCTCTGTGAGAACAGCAACTGTTCCTAACCACTGAGCCATCTCTCCACGCTACTAGATCACTAAGCCCATGAACCATGAGCTAACCTGCCTTCACTGGCAAATATACCAGTAGACAGTTCTGCATGGGGGCTGGGGGTGGGGCAGGTGGGGAACAGCATTCTCTTTCCCTGACCAACTGGGCCAAATGACTGTATTTGAAGCCAGAGGTGGCATCCAATTTCAAGTGTGGAGGAGACTGAACATACCACACTTCCCAATTTTCCCTTCCAGCATCTGCCCTTCTGAAGACCTCTTAGCACTTCAAGGTGAAGACGGGTTCACTTAACCCAATATAAAATTTTACTTTGTCTCAGTGGGCCTGGCCATTCCTTCTTCCATGGCATCCAATGCCCATAATTCCAGAGAAACAGTGAGCCATGAGACAAGGAGATAGAGAAGAGGAATCAGGAACTCTCTGTGAGTTTGACGTTTGGACTAAATGGTTAAATCCCCGGCCTTGGCTTCTACATAAATTCTCTCAGTGTCTTTCAGAACAACCCTAGTCTGAGCTAAAGCTCCAAAAAGACTCTCTGTGTAAAAAGCTCTGTGGAGAGGGGGCACACATAAAAGGTGACTACTACTTTACAAAATCCTGAAAACATTCATTGAACTCTTAGAATTTTCTAAACCTTGTGATTAGGACATTAAAAAAAAAGCATGAGACCTAGCCTCCGCCCTGAGCGGAGTTCATGGACTCATAGAGGAGCTCAGATACAAAAACAAACGAGCTGTAATACAATATAAAAACTACAGAACAAAGGGAGGTTCAAAGCGCTGTGGAAACATGAATGAGGAGGCAATTAATTCTCAGCAAGTGCAGATGTGTCGGCTGCCAAGGGGAGGAGACACCACAGGGTAGGAAGGGCTAGGACAGCCTAGAGTCTGAGGTCATAGGTCCTGTTGGAGAGAAGTGAGGTAAATCAAGTTTTGGAATGCTCAACCGTAAACAGTGACAGAGGATACAGCAGGGGACCTAGGACATTCTTGTTCTAGGACTATGAAGCCCCTTCCAATAGAACAGGAGTCCAGAGAAGACATCTTCAAGCTGCAGGGGCTACTATGTCTAGCATCTACCATGTGCTGTGAGTCACCTGAAGTACTTTATAAGTATTTAAGTGCTTATGGGTTATTTCCCCTTGACCTGGAGAGCAGTCTATAAAGGGTTTTTTATGCTGCTGCTCGCAAAGATGAGAATAAGGTTCAGAAAGGCCATGAACCTTCCAGTGAGCGATAGAGCTAGGGCTCTTACTTAAGGCTAGCCCAGGGTGGATTTGCATTGTCTTGGTTTGTGGATTTAAGTCTCAGCAAAAGCAGATAGATCGAAGGGCATAAATACCAAAGAGAGAGTTGATAACTCTGCTCGTGTTTCAAAGGTGAACAATTTATACAAATATTAGTAGGCTTGTGGTCAAGAAATTCACCTATTCAAGCTGACAGACTTTCCCTCCCAGTAATGTTGGGCAAGGTCTGCTAAGAAAAGCAAAAGCAGTGCTGGTGCACACCTTTAATCCTAGCCCTCAGGAGGCAGAGGTAGTGAGTTCAAGGCCAGCTTGGTCTACAGAGTGAGTTCCAGGATAGCCAGGGCCGTTACACAGAGAAATTCTTGAGATTTGGTGATTAAAACCTGGGGTGGGGGGTACAGAACAGTGGTGTCACTAACAAAAATGAAGAAACTCTGGAACTGAAAGTAGGAGAAATTCTGGCCATCAACACGGCATACTGGTTGAGTTTTCTTAAAAGAGTGGTTCTCAGGGGCAACTTTCCAGCTCCCCAAGATGACTGGTGGTGTCTAAAGACTTTATGCTGTTGCAGGGGTTCTCGATGCCACTGACATCCTGTGGGTAATGGCCACAGCTGTCACTACAGTGTGTGGGGGAGACCTCATAACAAAGAAGGATTTGACCAGTATGTCACCAACAGCATTGTCACAAACAAACAAAATAAAAAACTACTCTCTGAGTATGGGCTAAACATTACACAGAGACGTGAAGTTGACTGGCAAGAGGGTTCAGCAGGTAAAGGACCTGCAGGAAGTCTGACAAATTGAGTTAGTTCAGTCCCCAAACTCAAATTAAAGCCCAATGTGATGGTGCGTGCTTGACATTTTTGGGCTGATGAGATAAGCAGCAGAGACTGGTGAATCCCTAACGCTCTCCGACCTCCTAGCCTGGTCTACTTGTGGAGAGATTCTATCTTGAACAAAAGGGGGAAAATAGTCTGAGGACAAACAGTCCAGGTTGTGGTTGACCTTTATATGTGAGATGTGCATGCATGCACCTACACACACACACACACACACACACACACACACACACACACACACACACACAAACACACACACACACATGAATATGCACCCATACACTTACATATTCATATATGTATACATACATACATGAATATAGACTCACATTCACTGTTCACATACATACACACACATGAATATGCACCCACATGTACACACACATTGCATACACATACACGTTAATATGTACCCCTATATACACAAAGACAGAGAGGAAGAATAAGAGTTGACGGGCCATTAGCAAATGTATTACTTTCCAATTCTAGGCTCCCAAAGTATTAATCCACTTTTCCTGGATTCTTTCTCCTGTCAACATGGTGCAGGGAATTGCCACCTTCCGACTCTCACCATTCTTTGCTCCATGTACCTATGGAGAAGAAAAGGCTCTTAGAATGTTGTGTATCTGAGTCATGAGTTGTGGGTCACCCTGGTACTGTTTGTATTCTGATGTTAATTCTGCTTCCTCAAGAGTTGCTGCCCTGATGAGGAACAGACCTTTGGTCTGTCCTCCGTCCTCCGGTCTAATGGGCTGATCATGTGGTGAGGCGGTGAACACAGCATGCATCTCAAGCCCTCAAGATGGCGTCCCTGAGGAAGGGAATTCTACCAAGGGAGCCTTGCAGTCAGGAATAGTTCCTCTGGGAAAATTCCAAGGCCTCCTGGGGGCAAATGGCAGACTGGACAACCCAGGATAAGTTGCACATGCAACCTGCCTTGCTCCCTTCCTACATCCATCCACATCTACGCTCACCTCTCAAATGTTTTCAGACTGCTGTGTTAAGAACCCGGCAGGCTAGTGTGCGTCAAACATAAAATGAAATAAAAACTCTGACAACAAAAAATTACTATTCAAAGAAAAGTATTATTTTAGGGTGACATTATTTTTCAGAGCCGCAGTTTTCATTTGTTATTACATGTAGGAGTTCTGTGAACACACAGATAAGAGGGCACAATAGATATTTGACAGTGTAGTTCTCCGAACATTTGCATATCCAAGAGATTATTTCTACTTAGACTGACCCTATTAACCATTCACAATATTTTGTCTTGAATCCAATTCGCACTCTATAGACATGTCCAATTCGTATTTCATCTCTTACGCTATTTTCCCTTTCAGACGTTGTATGAGGAAATAAATCCATAACATCAAATTTCGTGACAACATCTGCTCTGGCTGACATGATTTGAAAGGGAATTTCACTCATCCCAGGTTATGCTGTCTCTTAATTTGCTCCTTGGCTTTACCTGAGACACAGCCTGTTTGATCAAGCCTCGTGTTGAAAGAGCAAGTTACTGATGCAGAATTCACAACTGACATTGGCCTTACCAATGCTCAGGGGTGGCTGGAAGGGCTCCCTGAAGCCATGCTACGGCAGAAGGGCTGCAGAGGAGTTCCCAGGCAAACATGGCTTTGCAACCTGTGTCCAGGCCAGACCTGCTAAGGCAAGCCAGCAGAACATCCAAGATCAAGGTAGCTCAGAGTATGTAATGTACAGTGAGAGACCTTTTAAAGAAAAAAAAAAGTGAGTTAAAATGTAATAAAAGACTAGGTGTTACAGTGAATGCCTTCAATCTTAGTACTCAGAAGACAGAGGCCGGAGGATATCTGTGAGTTTGAGGCCAGCGTGGTCTACATAGAGAGTTCCAGGACAACCAGGCCATGTTATATGTATGTATGTATGTATGTATGTATGTATGTATGTATGTATGTATGTATCTACCTACCTACCTACCCACTCATCTACCTTTCTATCTCCATCCCCATGTCTATGGCTCAGTAGGACTGGAGTTCAGATATCTAGAATCCAAGTGAAAGCTAGGAGAGCATGGCAGCCTGACTGTAATGTCGTTATGTAGGAGCTAGAGACAGGGAGGGGATCCTCGGAGCTCCAGGCTCAGCGGGAGACCCTGCCTCAGTTTATAAGGTGAAGAGCCATCAAGGAAGACACCCACCATCAGCTGTAGGCTCCACCCACACGTACATGTGTATACATTCACTCCCCATTCATGCGCCCACACACCTGAATACATATACACACACGCATACGACAGACACAGACCTATACATACATACACACACATACATATATATATGGATTGAGATCCTTGTACATTTATGTCTATAGGAACAATATCACAATAGCTAAATCGTGGAAATAGCCCAAGTGCCCACAATTAATAAATGGATAAACAAAATGTATACATACACTGGGACATTAATTAGCATAAAAAAGAATTAGTTTGCTTACATGCTCTAACAAGGATAAACCCTTGAAAACATTACACTCAGCGAAATATGCCAGGCGCAATAGGAAAAATATTGTACAATACCGTTTATATGAGCTGTCAAGAAGAACAAATCTGTAGAGAGAGTGGATTAGAGGGTTCCAGGAACAGAGGCTGAGGTAGAGAGGGAGGCGGGAGGGATGTGTTGCTTAATGAAGACAGAGTTTCTGTTTACCGTGATGAAAAAACTTTAGAAATGGAATATCGTAATAGTTGCCTAACATCATGGGCATGATTAATGACCTGGAAGTCCACACTTAAAACGCACTAATATGGGAGGCTAAGGAGATGGCTTAGCAGGTAAAAGTGTTAGGACAAGCCTGGTGACCGGAGTTTGATCCCGGGAGCCCAGGTAGAACCCCAGCTACAGTAGTGTGTCCAGCACTCCTCTGACATCTGGAATCCCAGCACCCCTCTGACAGGGTGGAATTGGGATTCGGCAGAAACAGGAGAACCAGCCAGAAGCTTGCAGTCTAGCTAGTCTGTAGTATGTGTCCTATCAGAACCAAGAGAGACCCTGCCTCAAACAAAGACGGAGGAGAGACATCCCTGAAAGTTGGCCAGGTAAAGCCTAAAATCAGAATGCCATCAAAAAGGACTGTGAAAGCCGTAAGCAGGGAAATACACAGAAAGTAGAAAAAAACAAAAACAAAAGCAAAAACAAAAACAAACAGAAACCCCACCAGGCCCTGAGGCTTCTGGGACCCAGATACTCCAAAATGCATTACAACCTGTTCCTCTCTTCCTGCTTGGACTCCTCTATGGATGTAGGAGTCTGTGCATAACACAAACCCATGGCTGTGTTTGTGGCAAAGGTGCCAGCTTTGTTTGGCTGACACAGCTGACAGGGGATGAGCTTCCAGAGACAAGTTCCATTGCAACAGACTTTGCTCCTGCCTTTAGGAAGCAGTTTAACGCGCCCTCCCATTTTCCGCCTTTCCACGCCTGACTCCTCCCACCATCCTGTCTCTGGCTTCTGCTACTTACTGCTTACTAGGACCTCTGATGTCATTGTTTTAGGAAATTAAGGGATGGTGGAAGGATGAGGGCCTTCTGAGACCCAACCAATCCTCAGCCCCCAGCTCCCACTTGCTGTCATGGGGGATCAGGGGTGAAATCTACTTTTCTGGAACCGTTTTGGGGGACCCAAAGCTGACACAGGCAGCAGAAGCAGGCAGGAGGGCAATAAAGAAGTTTCCAGATCCGCAGGGGACTGTAATCACATTCCCCAACCAGGTGCCGGGAGTAGGGCTAGAGTCAATCCACCCTTCTTGGCCGGGAGCCAGCATCTCCAGGCGTCCTTCTGGTCTACCGCCCCTTCCCGTCATCTTCCCAACCAGAAGCTTGTTAACTGTTTTTCCTGGGCTCTTATTCCAATTTTGAGGCCCCCTCTGTGTGTTAAACTTCAAAGGAACTTTGTCGCCCCAAGTGCAGTGTTATATAACAAGTTGGACACTCCAAATGGCTCTGTTGAAAGGGGTTTGCTCAAATGAAGGGGTCTGGGCACTTTGTTATTCCCTGCCCCCTTTGGTCCAATAAAATTGCCTTGGTGTCTGGATTAAGTTGCTGAGTATCAATCGTGAAAATTTTAAAGATGAAAAACAGAACCCGCCTTCACCAATCGTTAAAATGTAAAATGATTACAAAATGGCACCTGGCCAATATTTATGAATCATTGAATATGATCATAAAATCATAAAAAATAATCACCAAAAGGTAAATAAATTACCCGGCTTACTGCTTATTTTCACGTAGGGTCTAACACAAAAGCTGGGGCCATGAATGATTTATGCCTGTTTTAACAATAATACTCATTTTACTGAAAGATGGTCAGCACTTGGGCCGCGGTGGGCAGCATGCCAGTTGTCGAAAGGTTGATGTTTCAGCAACAATACATTAAATTATGAATAATACTGGTCCCAAAATGGAAGGTTATTAGCTCAGTATGCTTAATTAGCCCAGCTAGAACTTGGCTATCAAGTAGCAGTGCCCATTTCTAGGACTGGAGCTATGATGGGGGGGGGGGATGGTTGAGATGCTAATGGTTCAGAGAAGAGGGAGGCGGCGTGTGGGCGTGTCTTTGACTTTCTTTTCATCCATGAACATTAGCGGAGGCGTCATCGGAAGCCGGGTTTGGGGGTTTTTGAACCTCCCTGTGGTGTGTCTTGCAAATACTTCTTAGAGGGAAGGAGAAAACATTGTCAGGGTGGAGCTTGTCAGTCTTGTGGCCCCCAGCCGTGATCTCAGCACAGCTCTTGGTTGCTGCTAAGCCTTGGTCCTGCCAACAGCCACATCGTGTACCACGCCTTGGTGGGCAGAGCACCCGCCTCCTTCCCGGCAGGTATTTTACTGAACAGTTAGCGTGATACAAGTGAGGTGACAGAATGCGCGGACACCAAGTAAACAACGGTGCATTTCTGCACTAATCACATTCACACGGCTCCGATGAGGGACCAGTTTAGTTCAGTTCAGGACCAATGTCCACCCTCGGCCTATTCGTTCTGTCTTTCTTTTCTGAGATGGAACCTTATGTATTCCAAGCTAGCACCAAACTTTCTATGTCACCAAAGGTGACCTGGAACTTCTGAACCTCCTTTCTCTACCGCCTAGTGCTGGGGTTGCAGTCATATGCTGCCACACCTCTTTATGCCGTGTTTGGGGTTGAGCCCGAGGCTGCCTGTGTGCAAAGCAAGGACTTTACCAACCAAGATACCCCTTGTTTGGTCTCTATAGGGGTCTCCTAAGAAGCTTACATAGAAACTACCTTGACACACATCCCCCCCCCCAACAGGCCATCATGCTAGCCTAGAGCCCAATCATCTCTCAGTCTTACCTTCATCTTGGGCCAAGTTTTTGGCCATCACATCTCATGTACCACCTATCGGTGGGCAGACCCAGAAAGAACAGTCCAAGGGGAAGGTCAGAGGTCGTTAGGAGGTTCAGACCGGCACTTACCCATTAGCGCAATAAGAAAGCTACTGAGCGTCTAGCATGTGTGGTGTGTACCAGTGTTTTGTGCGTCCGGTGCGCATGCGCGTCCACATTCAGCCCCACCCCTCTGTCCATCTTCTACCCTGTTTTGGCAACGTGCTGCCAGGTGCTCCGGGATTATACGCCAAGTCTGCAGCCAGGACGGCACCCATGGCCTGCCAGCTCCATCTGCTAGCACAGCACTGTCTGCGCCACTGCCCAGCCATACTTAGTACTGTTAGTAGCTTGTTTTTCTAAGCCCTGAAATTCATTTTCTTTTCCCGCCTCGCTTCCAGAAAAATAAATAAAAGTGAACACATCACTCATTTAAGACGAGGAATGGAATTCAGGTTGCGTTTTTCTTTCTATTTTTATGATTAGTTAGAATTTTCCTGGGAACGCTGCCAGGAGGGCATTACAGTGAGATAATGTCCCGTATTTAATCGGAACTGCCATGGCGAACTGCGTTCGGTGGGGAGAGTCTAAGTTAACGCACCCTCTTCTGTCTTGTCTGTTTTCAAGAGACAGCCAACCACTTGGCCCAAGATGAAGGTGAGGCTGAGAGAGGACCCCACTCCAGGCTGGTGTGATGGACTGCGGGGTGTCAGGGAGCAACTGTGACTCCATCTCCTCAGGGGACCTGTCAACCCAAAGAACTCTGAGAATCCCCAGAGGAAGCTGAGTGCCAAGCTCCCCACCTCCCCAAACTGGCCAAGGTGATCGGCTCTGGTTTCCGCGTCCACTGGGCTCCTCCAGCATCTTCTCCTGCAACTGTCTGACATCTGCTGGCTGGGAGACACGTCTGGCTTCCAAGTGAACATCTGTCCGTCCTGGTAACCCAGTCACTATGGGCCAGGGGAAGCACAAGGCCTTTGAGTGAACTTGAAGCGAGTGCCAGGTAGGCCAGATCATCTTGATTTTGCGTGTGCATGCGTGCCGTTTCCCAAGAGCCTTTGGGGTCAGAGCAGCCGACGGGGAGCTTTCTGAGTTGGTCTTGTTGCTGTCAGAGTTGTTTGTTCCATTGCTGCCTCCTGAAAAACGAGATGCCTGGAAGAGGCAAAATAGAAAGGGATATCTTAGAGAGATGTCCTAGAGAGATGTCTAAAAGGAAGGAAGAAGACAAGGGCCCAGGGACAAAGGAAAAGCGCTTTAACCCACAGGAAGGGAGCCGGAGACTAAGTGGATGGTTGTGGATCAGTCTTTCTCCGCAAAGAGCGGGGTGGTCAGGGAAGCAAGAGCAGGAGGGTCCACAAAGCCTCACAGATTTACCGTTGTCCCCGTTAAACTCCCAGTCTGCGGGAGCCGTCTGCGCAGGTAAAGGCAGTGGAGAGAACAGGATGCCCCAAGCAACCCATAAATAGCAGGGTGAAGACAAAGTGTTTATTACTTAGCCTTATGGAGCCCATATAAGTGCTCTCCCAGGGCGTGCAAGTGCAGGAGCGTGTGCGCGCTGTTGGCCCACGTGTGTGTCCCTGGAGTGGAAGTCCCAGACACAGCGTTCGCGCTTGGCTTGACTCTATGAAGGCATCCATTTGATGGAATGTACCGGAACAGTTCACAGTTCAGCCCAGCAAAAACCTTGTGGGGAGACAGCTTGTTTTTTTTCTCTTTACTTTTCCTGTTCGCAGTGAGAACGGGGCCTTTCTCTTCTCGGCTCTTTGCTCTCCCCAAAGTTGTCTCACGAGGTCATTGCCAGATGAGAGGCTTCCTTTCAGCACAAGGTTGGATGGAAACAATACTCTGTTTTCTGGGGGTACTTGGGAGGCGGGGGGCGCTGGGACGAGTTTGGTCCAGACTCGCCTGCTCTAAATTTAAATGGGCTATTGTTTTAGTGGGACTGATGATTTCTTCAGACAGTTGGGGCTATGCGATTCAAAACTTCATGTGTGTGTGTGTGTGTGTGTGTGTGTGTGTGTGTGTGTGTGTGTGTGTGTGTGTGTGTGTCTAAACACTGGGCTAGTTAGTCTCTGTCCAGTTAGTCTCTGTCCTCTGACAACACTGCCAAGTGACTTACCCCTTCTCATTTGGACATCAGTGTCCTTAATTCAGACTTACCTATGTATATGACACTTTCAGGGGTTGAGGATATATACAGCTTAGTAGATCCGGTATCTACCTACCATGCCAGGAAGTCTGGGTTTAATCCCCACCACCAATCCACACCAGACATGGTAGCCCACGCCTGTAATCTTGGGACCCAGGGAGTAAAAGCAGAAATGGAAAGATCAAACTCATGCTGAGCCACATTGAAAGCTTAAGACAAGTCTGGATCACACAAAACCCTGTCTTATAAAAGATACCTTCTTCACCAAGCAGTTCTTGACTCTGATTGCAATCTACGCTACTCCCATGTTCACCCGTAAACCTTAGCATACTGTCTGAATAGCTTTCATAGAGACAGAATAATTCCTGAGTGGCTAAGGGTGAAAGGTCGTGTGCTGAATGTCCTACTGAATACCTTAAAAGACTAGACGGATTGGTTTGCTTTGAGGAGAGGAACGTAGACCAGGCCTGCACCGTCAACGCCACGCTCTGGCATCTCGAGAAGTCCTGGAAGACATTCATAGCATTTTTAGCTACAGCCACCCCTCCCATCCCTATGGCCATTGGACAATGTTTTGAAAAAGGAAGCAGTGCTTTCCAAGGCTATTTGCCATTGTCTTGGCATGAGGACAGGCATTTGCAAACTCCTCTGAGCAATGGGGGTGGGAGAAGGAAGCAATCACCAAAACTAAGGCCAATTATTCGGGATTATCATGAATGACCAACAAGAGCTGTGCTAAGATCGTGGTTCAGGGTCTCCAACGTTGACCAGTTAGAATGATGGAGCTCAGCAGAGCCCAGTGTCCGGGATGCTAGGAGTGTCCTGGCACGGACTTCCTCAGGCTGGTGTTGGCTGGCCCTGTGGCCCATGTGGCACTGTGTGTCGGCCTTCCAGGAAGGTACATCACTAACTGATCCAAGAAAGAGGGATTCCCTGGGGTTCGGCCAACGAGAGCATCCTGGGCCACTGGAAGCCTTTGCCAACCCCTTTGTATATCTCCATAAGATGGGCTCTCCAGGAGGACTGGCCAGCATTTTCGTCGTTTTCTTGAGGCAGAATTCTAGTGGTCCAGGCTGGCCTACTACTCATGAATCATGGGATGGCAGGCTTGTGCCAACGAAACCCTGTTACTAACATCCTTTATAGGGCTTTTGACACCGCTGTCGGCCTGGTGGGCGGTCTCGAGCCTCCTCTGTACCCTTCCTCTCATTTTCCCTGAATTCAGTTTCTCTGAACACATGTACTGAATAATCCTTTATGATAGCACTGTACCAGACGCACAAGTGCATATCTCTGTGTTCATATGTGTCTATATGCTCTATGCACGTGTGTATATATATGTGTGCTTGTGTGCATACATTAAAAAAAGTTTCCCAAGCCCAGAGCACTTTCTGCTTCGTAAGTAAAATGATCAAATAGCCAAATCACCATAAGCATTATCATTTGATTTAAAATTTTTATTGTACATGCGTGAGTGTGTACCCACGGAGGGATAGACATAAGGGGGCAGACGGGGGTATTAGGTGCCCTCCTCTGTCACCCTGTGACATATTCTCTTAAGACAGGGCCTCTCATTAAACCCAGAACTTGCTGTTTGTCAGCTAGGCTGGCCAGCAGGTGAACTCTATCAATCCTACTGTACCCGCTTCCCCGTCACTGTGATCAGGCCTGCAGGGCCACATTCAGCTTTTCCCACAGGATGCTAACTTAGATCCCCATGCTTGCATAAAAAGCACACAAACTCACGGGGCCATCTCCATCTCCTTTAACCAGATATGAGCACCACTTGATAGAGTTACTGCGGTGAGCTTGGAGGGCGCACAGTAGGAACGAAGTGAGCAGGCTGAGGAAGTGGGTTGGGAGATGTTTTCTGTTGGGGTCCTGTTGGTGGGAAGGGGGCTGGCATTCCCAGCACAGAGCTTTGTGCACTGTGTGAAGGATCTGGGGAGGAATGGAGGATGGAGAGAAGGTCGGGACGGCCCGGCTCAGAGCAGGCACAGCTTGGGTGAAGGATTAGTCACTCATCTTTGCGTCCTGGAGACACCGCCCCAGTCTTGGATGCTAATGAGGAGCGTCCTCCAACTCTCACAGCCTTTAAGACTATGTGTCCATCTCCCAGGGCAACATAGGGTTTTGGGCTCCGTGTCTGAAAAGGAGAGCCCTATGGTACGTATGCTCATGTTTCCTAGAGATGAATCCTGGAGACAGGACTTCTGTTGTCAAATGCCTGTCCTGAGTCATGGTAGGCCCTGGAAGTTCAATGGTTAGTGCAGGTCCTGCCCTCAGTTTGACTACAGAGTGGTCCCTGCTGTTGTTTGCAATAGATGTCTTCTGCTTGGTTCTTCCTTGGCCAACATCAATGTAAGTTAGGGGCTGGGGATGTAGCTGGGCCGGTAGAGTACTTTTACCAAGCATATGGAAGCCCTGACATCATATAAGCTAGAGGGGGTGGGGCACGGCTAGAATGCTAACACTTGGGAGGTAGAGGCAGGAAGAGGGATTCGAAGTTGTCCTCGAAGGCATGCAAGGTGGCACACGCCTTTAATCCCACCACCTGGGAGGCAGAAGCAGGGGATCTCTGTGAGCCTCAACACCAGCCTGCTCAAACATAGGGAGTCCGGAGACGACCAGGGTTATGAAGAGAGACCCTGTCTCGAAATCCAAAACCAAAACAAGCAAACAAGTTGTCCTTGGCTACATAGCAAGTTTGAGGCCAGCCAGGAATACATGAGGCCTTGTCTCAGGAAAAGAAAACAAAGGAAACGGATAAAAAAAGATCTGTCCAGATTAGGAGATAAAGTTCATCATCTAACTCGTGACAACGATTTTTGATTTTGAAATCTAATGTATGTCTGCACAGCCTGCTAAAAATCTATGCCCAGGGCTATGTCGTGTCCAAATTCACAGGCCTTCTGATGAGTCATCGCTTTCTGCTTCTGGGTCTTCCTGGTCATACTCTGGTCCTGCAGCCTGATCATAGATTCAGAGGACTGTGACATCCCTCTCAGTCCCAACCCCCTCCCAACCAACTTCCCCACCCCCCCCCACCCCTACTCCCATCTCCCCATCCCCATCCCCCATCCCTATCCTCATCCTCATTCCCCCACTCCCCACCCCTATTCCCCCATCCCCCACCCCCTCACCCCCCACCCTTTCCTGCCACCCCTCCCCTCCCACCGCCCCACCCCCACGGTGACAAGGCTATCCAGTCGCTGTCAGCCTGGACATCACTGTAGAGGGAAGAAGAGTAGTTGTTTGGTACAAGTAGCTCCCATAGCTAGTTCTGCCTCTGTCTCAGCCTCCCTGGTCTTCTGAGCCTACACCTTTGATTACCTTGAACTTCCAAGACCTGCCTGACAATGGTTTGAACCTCATTAGTTATACGCATTCACACCCCGATAGTATTTTAACTTCCCATGCCTACCTGGTCCCCAATGTTTTGTTTGAGCGTGGCTCTCTGGCTCTCATTCTTTCCGAGTAACCCTCAGCTGTCTCTTCTCCATAGCTTCATTTGACATTCAGGTAATCGTTTTATATTCCAGGCTATAAATAATAGTGATACAAGTATAGGTTTTGAAAAATGAGATGAAAATCTGTCTAGGAAGATGAATCAGAGGGTAAATGTGTTTGTTGCTCAAGTGTGAGGACCCGAGTTCAATTCCCCGGCAGTTGGGCATGGCTACCTCTGTGCCTGTTACCCCAGTGCTGGGGGTGTTAATTTAATTTGAGACCTTGTCTCAAGGCAATAAAGTAGAGAACCGTGGAGCAGGACATTCAATATCCTTCCCTGGTCTCCACACACATGCATGATACATAACTGGCCCCCCCCATACACACAAGTATTTTCTGATCTTTGAACCATATAAAAAAATCAGGACATGTTAGAGTATGGAGACCTCATTCTTTATTACTGAAAAGAGCTCAAAGTGACAGGAACAAAGTGAGCTCCAAGAAAGAGAATGTAGGAATGCCACTTGCTTATGGAGTCCCATGACATTCTAATCTGTCACCCTCCGTTTTAATTAGAGTTATCATCATATCTCAGGGGGCATCTGGAGGCTCCATTAAATCTGCCAGCTTCCACGTGACATTTAAAACTGGTGATGTTTAAAATCTTAACCGTATCAAAATGAGACCAGTTGGAGGGGAAATGTACAGTCCAGGGGGCCCCCAGCAAAGTGAGACCCCTTTTCACTCCTGTACGATGAAGGCATCCCAGGGGTCAATGGGAAAAGCAGCCTCCTTTCCATTGGTCCATTTGATGTACATCCATCCACCTCATACTCCAAGGCTCTCACAGCTTTAGAATCTATCATGGAGAGCCCATTTTTGTGACCAGGAGTATGGGTCTTACAAGATCATGTTGGAGTCCTTCCTCAGAAACAGTCTGCCTTCTGGGTGCACCTAACCAGACAGCCATTGTGAGTGTAGACCTACAACTATGACATGTGCTCCAGTGAGTGTAGACCTACAGCTATGACATGTGCTCCACTGCGAGTGTAGACCTACAGCTATGACGTGTGTTCCACTGTGAGTGTAGACCTACAGCTATGACGTGTGCTCCACTGTGAGTGTAGACCTACAGCTATGATGTGTGTTCCACTGTAGTGTAGACCTACAGCTGGATGTGTGCTCCAGTGAGTGTAGACCTACAACTGTGACGTGAGCTCCACTGTGAGTGTAGACCTACAGCTATGACGTGTACTCCACTGTGAGTGTAGATCTACAGCTATGACGTGTGTTCCACTGTAAGTGTAGACCTACAGCTATGACGTGTGCTCCAGTGAGTGTGTAGACCTACAGCTATGACGTGTGCTCCACTGTGAGTGTAGACCTACAGCTATGACGTGAGCTCCACTGTGAGTGTAGACCTACAGCTATGACGTGTGCTCCAGTGTGAGTGTAGACCTACAGCTATGACGTGTGCTCCAGTGTGAGTGTAGACCTACAGCTATGATGTGTACTCCACTGTGAGTGTAGACCTACAGCTATGATGTGAGCTCCGCTGTGAGTGTAGACCTAAAGCTATGATGTGTGCTCCAGGGCTATCCGTTGCTTTTCCACATTGGCATCCAGAGCAGCCACTGGCTTTAGCTTTCAACCTTCAAACTAGAACTTCATCGGTGAACTGCTAAGTATTGTAGTTTCTCCCCTGTGAGTTTCTTTACAGACTCATCACGGGTAGTTTCCTGATGCCAGAAGAGAGCCAGAGTTTCTAGATTGGGACTAGAACCACACACAGCTCCAAGTCTGGAGTTCTCAAGAGCGTCATTTTGGGTCATTTTTAGCTGAAGAGCTTTACTGAAATAGTGACTACTGGTGGTTTTAGTAATTTTTTTTTTATTTAGTTGGTTTGGGGTTTCAGTTTTTAAATGGGATGATATCATCATATAACCCAGTCTAACCTTGGAATTGCAATCCCCCTGCCTCAGTTTCCCTGGTGCTAGAAATAAAACTGTATACCATCATGCACAGCTTCTGTGGACATTTAAACCAGATAACTTTGTGGTGGAAGAAGGAATCTCTTATGTGTTTGATAGAATATTCGTTAGCATCCTTGGCCTCCGCCACCCTGGGATGGGGATACAGGCAAGCTGCCCGCAAAGGCACTGCCTCGACATTGCTTACGCTAGGTGTGCAACCCCTGAAGGTTGGGCTTTCCTATTGGGAAGCTGTAGAGCATGTGTGGTGTTTTCTACCACTTATAAAAAGAGAGAAAGAAGCAGGCTTGGTAGCCCAGGGCTGTAATCCCAGTACTGGGGAGTCTGAGACAGAATTGAAAGCCAGCCTGGACCTCACAATGAGTTTCAGTCTATTGTGGGGTACAGAGTGTGAACTGTCTCAGAAACAAACAAAACCCCACATCCAGATAGACGCTTAGTGGGTAAAGGTGCTTGCTGCCAAGCCTGACAGCCTGAGTTCGATTCCTGGTGGAAGGAGAGAACCGACTCCTACAATTTATCCTCGGCTCTACATATATGTGCTGTAGCACATGAACATGTACACACACACATACACACCACACACATACACACATGTACATATCACGCACACATACACACGTATACACATACTACACACACATAAATACCACACATACACATCACACACACACACACACACACACACGTACATACACCACACACACACCACATATAAATACCACACATACACATTACACACACACAGGTATACACCACACATACACATACACACACAGGTATATACCACACACACACATACACACACAGGTATATACCATACACACACATACACACACATGTACACATACCACACATACACACAGCACACACATACATACCACATATACATACACACACACATACACACAC
Organism: Rattus rattus; assembly: GCF_011064425.1. Taxonomy (NCBI): domain Eukaryota; kingdom Metazoa; phylum Chordata; class Mammalia; order Rodentia; family Muridae; genus Rattus; species Rattus rattus. Next base: position 28,396,075 of record NC_046170.1, read on the forward strand.
ACCACACACATACACACACACCACACACACAGACTACACATACACAAACATACCACCCCACGAACATATACACAAACACCTACAAACACACCACACAGACACACCACATACACATACACATCACACACACACATAACACATATACACACAGAAACACACCACACATGAACACCACACACACACACACACCACGCACTTATCATACATGCACATCACATACACACATGCACACACACACACCACACACATGTATACATAACACATACACATACACACCACACATATACACCACACATATACACCACACATACACATCACACACACATACACACACAAATAAATAAATGTAAAAAATTAAAGCATAAACAAAACAATAAAAGAATAACCAGGAAGAAAATCAACTGGGACTGTATAAAGAGTTTGGTGATTAATTAAGTATATGATTTTTCAGGAAGACAGCACCTACATCATTGGTTCACAACCACTTGTAACTCCAGCTCTATGGAGATCTGACATCACAAGTACCTGAACCTATGTGAGTGTACACACACACACACAATTAAAAGTAAAATGAATATTTTTTTTATTTCTTGCTTTTTTGATACAGGGTTTCTCTATGTAGCCCTGGCTATCCTGGAACTCACTCTGTAGACCAGGCTGGCCTCAAATTCACAGAGATCCCAAGTGCTGGGACTTAAAGGCATGCACTATTATGCCCAGCAAGATATAAGATATCTTTAAAATATATTTAAATGACTCAGCCCGTGGTAGTCACAGACCTTTGTCATTCTTTCATAGCCACTCACCCATCCTGTCTTCTATGCCAAGAGATCACTCAGGCATATGATCAATGGAGGGGTTATGATGCAGAAAGAAGCTGTTTTACCTTATCCGGTGATCACATCATATTGACATATGATGTCTGTGTCATCACTAGGGTTCTTATAGAAGTATGCCCCCAAAACCCTTGTTATGTCTGACTTGGCCATGGCCACAGATCTCCAGCAAAGCTGTCCTGTTTCAAGTGCTGCATTGTCATTTCCCAAGGTTCTCCTCATTCCTCATTTCAAAGATTACCTTTAATTGACTGAGATCATTTATGAGTGGTGACTAAGAGAAGTCCCAGAGAATTTGGTGACTTGTCCAGGCACACTACTTCCCCATGCCTTCGAAGCACAGAATTCTGGGAGTCACAGAGATCCTCCTGCCTCTGCCTCCCAAGTGCTGGGATTAAAGGCATGCACCCCTATGCCCAGCATAAAATAAAATAAATATATTTTTTTTCTTTTTTCTTTTTTTCGGAGCTGGGGATTGAACCCAGGACCTTGTGCTTGCTAGGCAAGCGCTCTACCACTGAGCTAAATCTCCAACCCCAATAAATATATTTTTAATTACTTGGCCCACAACATAATCTGTTCACATCTGGTATGAAAGGAAGGAAGGAAGGAAAAAAGGAGGAGAAAGAGGAATAAAAGTATAATTATGGGGTTGGGATTTAGCTCAGTGGTAGAGCGCTTTACTTTAGCAAGCAAAGGCCTGTCCCCAGCTCGAAAAAAAAGAAAAAAAAAAAAAAAAAAAAAAAAGGAAAAAAGTATAATTATTCGTCCAATGCTCTTTCAACCATTTAAAGGAGAATTGCTATGGTAGTTACTGTGACGCATTTAAGGATGCTTGGGGACACAGAGTGTCAACTGGTGGATAGTGACAATACAGTGCTCCTACAGCCATGTGCCCACGGAGGCTCATGGTCACAGCCCATTGCCCAAGCCCAGCTCTGGAATGCATGTGCAAATGGAGTTTTTGGACATTTGTTCAACCCAGGAGATACGGGAAGTGTAGAAGACAAAGAATCCGTTAATCTGGTGCATGCCAATGTGTCCTTTATCAGCCAGGGGTAACAGGGGACTAAACGTGGGCTTGTATGTCACCATGTGTTGTCATTCGTATCCGCATAGAAGAGGCGGCCAGTGTTGTGGCTTTAAGGTTTCGCTACGTGGTTTTTTTTTTCTTTCTTAATCCGAGTGTCACAAAATCGTGTAGTCACGAAATCTTGTTACAGAATTAGATGTCAAGAGATTTTTTTCTTTTTTGATTGATAGGACGGGGTAGTATACGAAATCCTTCCGTGTCAAATGTAGCGTGGTCTCTCATTCACTGATTCATTCATGGAAGCTCAGGCTCTGCTAGGAGTGTAGCCTAGTGGTAGAGAGAGTGCTTGCCCGTCAGTGTAAGGCCCTGAGTGGTACCCATAGCACAACAAAACAATTAGATAACTGCTTACCAAAAATTCGCTTCGATAAACATCGGCACCGAGTCGGAGAAAATTAGCAACCCTTGGAGCACCTAAGAGCCTAAGGTGATGCTGGGGAGGTGACTCGGTTGACAAAGTGCTTGTCATACAAACATGAGGACCTGAGTTTGGATCCCCAGCACCCATATAAAAAGCCAGGCTCTCAGTGTCCCAAACCTGTGACCACGGCATCAGGAAGGGAGCAAGAAGAGAGTCCCTGGAGGTTGCTGGCCGCCTGTGTAGCCAACTGGAAGTGGTGCATTGCACGTTCACTGAGAGACCTGGTCCCGAAAACTAAGGTGGAGAACAATTGCAAAGGATGCCTCACACTGACCTCTGACCTCCACATATACATGCATACATGTGTGAGCACACACATACCACACACACACACACACACACACACACACACACACACACACACACACACTCTACATGAGGAACCATGAAAAGAAAGGAATCAAGCTAGGCATGATGGCACGCACTTTAAATCCCAGCACTCAGGAGGAACAGGCCAGAGGCTCTCTGTAAGGGGCCAGCCTGGTCTACACAGTAAGTTCCAGTGAGTCCCTGCCTCCAAATAAATAAGTGGATAGCATGCGAAATAAAGAAGCCACTGTCATATTTTCTTAATGTGTAGGTTTATGGTGCTTCTCCAGAGTTTCCTATTTGGCAAGTGTAAAGTAAGGCCCAAAACACTGGCCGTATTTAAATAGCAGAGGCTGTGTGGGAGGAGATCCCTGGCTCATACCTCATAAGCTGCCTCAGGAGAACGGATACAAAGGGATGGCACCGTTGCATTGAGCAGGGTACAAGGAGGAGAGCGGGAGATGCGAGAATCCTACTCTCCCCAGGTAGTCATAGAAACCTCAAGATTTATAGTCAATCTTTTGTTTTGTTTTGTTTTTGCTTTTGTTTGTTTGTTTTAGACACGGTTTCTCTTTGTAGCCCTGGCTGTCCCAGAACTTGCTCTGTAGACCAGGCTGGCCTCTAACTCAAGAGATCCCCCTGCCTCTGCCTCCCAAGTGCTGGAATTAAAGCCATGCGCCACCATGCCTAGCTCAGGGTTTATGCTATATCTTGAATCAACTCTCTGAGAATCAAAGAGGAAACAAGACAGCAGAGGACCCCAGAGCCCAATCACGTGACCCACAGCTGAAGGAAGTGACAGTCACTCCGAAATATCAGAGAAAGGAAGGCAAGATAGAAAAAGAACCATCTGAGTCAGGAAATTAAACTTGTTCTGAGTAGCCTCACAAGATGACCAAGAGAATCAATTTAGGCTCAAAATAGCAACCATCCTTCTTGACTGGTCAGAGCCGTCAACTGCACTGGAGGGGTTCAAGATGGCTGGAGAGCGCGCTTAAATGAATCATTAGACTGGAGATACAGCTCAGCTGGAGAGCATATAACTCAACATGTACACTAATCTGACAACACCAAAAATTAAACATAATAAAAAAAAAGTTCTTTCAGAGTTGCTTCATGAGCATGTCAGGGGGATCAAAGCTTTTGTCATTTGTGCCGTTGAGGCTCAAACCCGGGGGTTAGTGCGTGCAAGGCAGGTGCTCTACCACTGAACAACACCCTGTGTCTCTGGTTTAGTAAGAGAGGATAGAGTTTAGTGTTCTCGATGGCTCGTTTTATGGCAACTTCACACAAGCCATAGTCATCTGAGAGGAGGGTACCTCAGTTGAAAAAAATGCCTTCAGAGGTCAGGCTATCCTTGATCCAGGAGAACATTTTCTTAATCACTGATCGAAGTGGGAGGGCCCAGCCTACTGTGGGTGGTGTCACCCAGGGCTAATGGTCCTGGGTGGGTAGCAGGCTGAATAAACTATGAGGATCAAGGCAGTGAGCAGCCCTCCCCCATGACCTCTGCTCCTGCCTTCAGGCTCCTGCCCTGTTTGAGGTCCTGTCCTCACGACTTTCAGTGATGTCAAATGGAAACGTGACTGAAATAAACCCCTTCCTCCCTACATCACTTAAGGTCATAGGTTTCCGCACAGCAATGTAACCCTAAGGAAGGGATATTAGAGCACAGAACTAGTAAAGACAGACAGGAGTGGGGCTGGGTGTGCAGCTCAGTGGGTAGCCTACACAGAGGCCTGGCACTGTGTAAACCAAGCATGGTGACACAACTGAAATTCCAGCACCGGGAGGTGGACATCATGAGGACCAGATGTTTAAAGAGGAAGTGTGAGAAGAGTTTCTCCCTACCCTAGAGCTTGCCAAGAAGACAAGGCTAGGTAGGAATATACAGGGATAGAACTACCTGTACCCAAGTGAGTGTACTGGGGTTGCAAATACATGCAACCAAGCAATATAGATAGATAGATAGATAGATAGATAGATAGATAGATACATACATACATACATACATACATACATACATACATACATAATACATATATAGAGAGATAGATAGATATAGACAATATATAGATACATAGATAGAAACATACATACATGCACACATACACACTTACACATATACATATACACATACACACGTATAAACACATACACACACACACACATACATACATATACACACTCTTTGAGACAGGGTCTTTCTGTATAGCCCTGGCTATTCTGTTGTTATGTGTGGAACACACTCTGTAGACTAAGCTGGCCTCAAACACAGAGATCCACCTGCCTCTGCCTCCTTTTTTTGTTTAAAGACAGGGGTTCACCACATAAACCAGCCTAGCTTGAAACTTACTATGAAGCCCAGACTGGCCTCAGACTCTTGGTCAGCTTGTTCCAGGCTCCTCAGGAGGGAGATTGCAGGTAGATACTACTATGCTTGGTTTGTTCCAGAGCTCTTGAACAAGTATCTGTCTTCCTTAAAATGAAAGTCCCCAAACCCTAAAGATAACCAGAAGCACCCAAGACACCAGAAAATCAATTTTGATGGTGTCACCTTTGGGCTCCCATTGCAATCACAGAGTTGGGGGTTTTTATGATTTTGAAGTTGCGTCCATGCAGTGTGTATTCTGGAAATGTTGAATTTTTATTAAGCCCAGAGATTTCAGAAGTTTGTAGCCCTAGGGTCTGCTATAATTTACAGTAAGAGCTAGAAGCACTAAGGTCGTTCACTTTTTTTTTTTTTTCTCATTTGCTTCCTAGTAGGTTTGCAATGTTTCTGGAAAATCATGGCTTTGACCATGACATTTACAAAAGTGACACAATCTGAAAATTCACTATACCTGTCTCTGGCCTTGAACTCATTCGTTTCCGGAAATCTCTTCAGAAATGCTAAGTGCATGGACAATATCTGGAAATGGGCTTGTCAAGGCAGAGGTCATGTGCCTTGGCCATTTGCTTCCTCATAGATTTTTGCAGAATCAACTCAACCATAAGAGCCTGCCCACACCTTTTAAAAGGAGGATTTTGTTTGTTTGTTTTTTTGGTTTTTTTTTTGGGGGGGGTTGTTTTTGTTTTTTATTTTGAGAGAATCTGTTAAAGTCATGATAAAAATCACTTCATTTAAAGAAATACGGAAAGACAAAGAGAGCAGGTTTCATGCCTCTTTTTTTAAAAGGAAAAGGGGAGGTTTGTGACGTCCTAAATCTGCAACATTACCTGGGGATGGGGGGCTAAACCATCATTTCTGGAATAATCTGTAGTAGAACCGGTGTTGGGGACTTAGATTGCTTGACAGACAGAGCAAGTCCTGTCAGGCTGATTCATTTCCTTCCATGAAAGAGTAACAAGATTTTAGTAGATTGAGGGGGATGATAAATGTATTCTGTATTTTATTTAGCAAGGTGTTCTAACCTGCTCCATCCATCCAACATTTTTGTCAATAAATTCTGAAAATTTGGAGATAGGCATAAGACGTCCAGAGGGTATTTGCCCTCTCCAACGGAGCGATCTGGGTTCCGTAGCATAGCTTTTCTCTCCCGCTCTGAGAATCCTAGCAGAAGATGGATACTGACCTCTTGCTCTGAGGGAAAGAGATATTGGTTGCTTCCTTCCAAGGAGCCTATGGGTCCTGATGGACAAATGGATCGGGCATATTTGTCTTTGATCATTATCACTCAGATATGGTTAGAACGACTGGTTATGACTGTGTGTCTTCACTATGAAATCGGGTGAGTATTGGCGGTTAGAGCCACTCAAACTTCTGCATCTTGTTGCAAACTCCCTGCTAGAACTTCCCAAAGAACCGGCTCCCAAAGACAGAAAACAAAAACTAAGAGGCAAGAAATAACACAAGGGAGCTGTGGAAATAAATCTGTCGTCCTGTATCATTCCAAAAGGGAAGGATACTGCTAGAAATTCTATTCTGGCTTAGGGATTTGGTTCATTGGGCAGACTGCTTGTTTCACATGCATGAAGCCCTGGGTTCCATCCCCAGGAATAAACCAGGTGTGACGGCACATACCTGTAATCTCCGTGCTTCAGGGCAGAGGCAGAAAATCCCGAGTTCAAGGCCGTTATTGGCAATATGACAAGTTCAAGTCCAGCGTAGGCTACATGAAAGTCTGTTTTAAAAGAATGTTAAAAAAAGGTAAACTGTTCCATCTCAGGAGGCTATCTGTCGATAGTATCAATGGCAATATTCCTTTTATGATAATCTCTTGGATTTCCGTGTCCTTTCTCCTTGCAAATCCAAAATTTTAAGAACGGTCCCACCAGCTCAAGCTATTTAATCTCACCATCTTTCCTAAGTATGTTCGCTAGGCAGAATGTTGCATGCTCCACGTTTCGAAAACTCAGCAGCTACAATGAGTCCTACCAGGTGCCTGTACGGAGAGAGTTTGTCCTTGATAATTTATCTTTATCTCATTGCCACATTTCCCCCAAACCATCAGATGTATCCCAGAGTCAAATAATCCCTACAAAAACCATCTCCTTCTGTTCATGTTGGTCCCTCTGTGTAGGCAGCCCTATCGCAATCATTTGATCTTCGCACTCCAACCCTGTGGTGCCAACAGGCAAAGGCTACCAGGACATTACTAATCAATACCGAACACCTGCCCTGTACCAGGCACTGTGTTAGACGCGTCGCCTTTGCTATCTCATTTAATCCGAAAACAACCCAGTGGGGGATGGTGTACTGTTATCTACATTTTACAAGGAGAACACACACTCCAAAGATGAAGTCACTAAGTGCTGGAGGGCACCGGTGTCTCAGTGGCTCACTGGGTCTAAATGCCAAGATCCTGTGGTTTTTCCACTCTGGGTTTTATTTCATTTTCTTTTTCATTTTTTTTTAAAATTTCTTTTTAAAAAAGATATTGAGGGCTTTGGGATGTCTCCATGGGTGAAGATGCTACCAGTCCTGATGAACAGAGGTAGAGCTGTGCATGTGTATGTTCCCCCCCCCACACACACACACACACACACACACACACACACACACACACACACACACACACACACACACACGAAGGAAAGAAGGTGAAGGGAGGGGAGGGGAGGGGAGGGGAGGGGAGGGGAAGGGAGGAGGATTGATTCAAGATGTTCTCCAGGTAGTTCTTTCCTGCAATGACCTAGTTCCCTCTATGTTTCCTGGCCTGGTTTATTCGTTTGCATTTTGTATATCACTGACGACGTACCCATCTCTGGCTTTTTAAAATGCTTTTAACTGGGACGTGCACACCTCTCTACCTGGCGACTTATGTTAAGAGAGGAGAGAAAATCAAGGAGAGTGGTGGAGAGGAGAGGGAGAGGAAGAATAAGTCAACAAAGCATAGCTTTCGATTGGTACTTAGGACGGAAAGGGACTGACCAGTCCACCTTGGTCACTGTTCAAGCTGCTTCTGTCCTGGCCACATTCCTAGAAGTCGAGATTATGTTTTGGTTTGGGTTTTAACGGGAGAATGAGAAATAAGTGTGTGTGTGTGTGTGTGTGTGTGTGTGTGTGTGTGTGTGTGTGGTGTACACATACATGGATGTGCTCGGGAGTGTGCAGATATACCCAACCATGCATACACATGTGGAGGCCAGAGGGTCTCCCTCTCTTGAGCTCACCTAATTTATTCAGACAGATGCTCCCACTGACCCTGGAGATGTCCATTTTGGCCAGACCAACTGTCCTGATCCCTCTTCTATCCCCAGCGATGGAGTTACTACCATGTTATGGCTTTTTAGGTAGGTGTTAGGAATGTCCTCCGACCTGCACAGCAAGCCCTTTACCCACTGAGCCATCTGTTTGCCTCCAAGAGCATGCGTTCCGTTTTGCTCTAAGTAAGTCAGAACAGAAAGACTGCACTTGTGAGATACTAGAGAACCGGATGTTAGCGAAGCAGCCACCGGGGTTCGTAAGCCAGGCTCGTTCACGCTCTCCTTCCATCTGTGCCGAGCATCTCTTTGTGCTCAGACCTGGAATCATCATTTGCAATCAGCGTGGTCATCATCTCTGTCATCATTATCACCATTATCGTTATCCCCCTTCTCCACCGTGGCCACATCCCTGAGTACCAATTAGCAGTGTGGGCATTTGCAGAGACATGTGCAGTGTGTCCTCCATATGGTGTCTCTCTGCAAGGAGGCAGGTGGAGGAGCCCGTATCTCGAATGCCAATCTGCCCAGAGACACAAGCACCGTGTTTTCACAGTACTGAGTAGGGATGGCACTGGCTAGGTCTGGCTCTATAAATGAATCCATCCCCTACATCGTGAGCTGAAATTGAAAAGGGGGTGAGACTGGGGACCAGGGCTTACAAGAGGAGGTGGACCCGAGCACAGTGTTCCCCAGACCATTCCAAAAAAAAATACTCCCATCTTTCTCCTCTTTATCTTCCCCTTCCTCTTCCTTACCCCCATGGGTAGCCATGACTGTTTTCTACCTCTAGTTTGAAAGGGTGGATGCGAATTGGGGACCACTTTCACAAGCATCTCAAACCCACCAATGAGGATCCAGAGCAGGAAATTGAAAGACTGAGCGTGACACTGAGAAGACCTCTCTAACACCGTTTTATTTGGGCCTAGAACCCCTGAAATCATCCAGTCAACAGAGCTAGGTGTCTATTAGACAAAGACAAGTATGCGGCCTATAACATTTGGAAGTTTAAAATTAGACCTCGTAGCAAATATGCAAAGGCCGTAGAAAGTTCTAGATTCCTGGCACGAACAAAGAGGTCCTGGTGAAGCGGTTGGAGATCTATGACTGTCCACTCTTTCCACCAGACTTCACTCCCAGCTTTGCACAATAGCAGAGTATGGCAAGGGCAAGTATCTTTCAGGAGTCAGAGACACAGACAAATATGGGGGACCACTCTTCTACCATTCAAGGTCTCATCTGGGATCATCCTATAGGAATGCCTTGTGTGAGACTTTGCATACAAACGCAGCAGTAAACACACCATCAGCACACTGGGCTCTCCCACTAGAGTCCCACCTTTACAAGTGTTAGGGATGGTGAGTTCACACCTAACTAATGATTTCTTAATAGTCTCTCTCTGGTGTGACCTTTCTATGCCTCTTTCTACCTCTCCCCCCCCCCAGTAGAAGGTAGACACGCCCAGATGACCATCAGGGGCAGGGGGAGGGAGGGAGCCAAGCGGGTCAGATCTGCCCTCTGCCTCAGTTGGCCCAGGAGTTTCCTTTGATTCCCTGGCTGGGCCTGTGTACCTTGCCGTCTGCTTTCAAAGCAATTTCCAGGGACACCCTATGTCCACCTTTTGGTGAGAATAAATAAACAGACGGAGGCTCCCACGTCTTTATTAAACATTTCCTCCACACTGCATGCTTTGGCGCCGCGCCCGTGTGCACCAAGATCCTCTCCCGAGCAGCTGGACCCCCACAGCCCTGCCGCACAGTTCCACTTATAAATAGCCCTTTGAACAGGCAGGAGGCACCTGCATTGGCTACTGCGAGCCTCTGTGCCTGCGCCTTCCGGGTTTTCCAGCTTGTGAAGTTCCCGCCTGGAAGGCTGCTGAGAAGCCTCTTCGCACCCTCACTGATCGAGGACTAGCAGAAAGGAAAAAAAATTTTTTTTTTCAGGGTCCATTTGCCTTGTTGCTTCTGCTGGGGTGCATGGCCTGGATGTAGGGGGTGGGGGAGGGAGGACACCCCTGGCCAGCAGCTATGATGAAAACGTAGGACTGCAGCCAGGAAAAGACTGATCATAAATAAATAAAAAGGCCATGTCTGACCAAACCCCCAACCCCTAAATCTTGAAGGCCACTGGAGCAGGAAATTGAGTGGCTGGATGGAGCGGCTTTGCTCCCCGGACTCTGGCCCCCCGCAACCCTGCCCTGGCCTGAAAGGGTTTTCTGGGCTGTCTAAAAGGTTTGTTGCCCCCCCCCTTTTCAATTCAGAAATTACAAAGATATAGCAGAAGAGGAAGTGCATTTTAAAAACGCACTGAACACTCAATGGCCACAGATCTGAGTGATATTGAAAGAGGAAGGGTTGGATGGGGAAGGAAAAGGAAAAATCCCGTCCGTGTGTGTGCGTGTGCCTGTGTGCCTGTGTGTGTGTGTGTGTGTGTGTGTGTGTGTGTGTGTGTGTGTGTGTGTGCAGGATATTCTCTGAGACAGCCTAGGAAAAGGGAAAACAAAGGCAAGTGTGGCGTGAGAAAGGCAGAAATAAGTGGGAGAGATATATGAGTGTTGGGGGAGGGGCGCTCAGGCCAGGGCCGGGAGGAGGGATACGGGAATGCTGGCTGAGAGGCAGGCCGCACACGTGTGAGGGAGAGAGAACGAGCGAGAGACAATGATGTCAGCATTTCCTTCTGGGCTGGTCACGTGGTCCTTGCCAGGTAAACAGACTGGAAACAGACTCCATAAAAGACAGCCTGCTGGGGGAGGCAGCGGCGACGGCTTCACCCTTTCGTCTCTGCTCTATCCTCCACGAGCAGGTTTTCCTTTCCGAGCGGAGGTAGATTGTGTTCTTAGAGCCCAAGGAGCAGGATCCAAGACTGAATGGGCTTTGCTTCTTTGTAATTAGCCCAAGGAGTTGAGAGACCGTTTTGATTTTGAGGGGCGGGGTTGGGGGGGGTGGATGAACCGCAAGCTCAGCTTGTCTTATTGCTTAGATAGGTCTGAGGGGTCTAGATTAAGGATGGATTGGGAGGGGCAATTCGGAATGGAACTCAGATGTTGTCATTACCAACAGGAGGCTTCAAAATGTTTAAGAATCGAATACAGCTCAGTGTGTGACTTCAGTGTCCCACGGAGGGACGGAAGTCACACAGATAATCAAAAAGGCAGTTGCAACTGGGCCCAGGGCACACACCTGTAATCCCAGCACACAAGAGGCTGAGACAGGGAGACTGGGAATTCTAGGACAACTTCGTTTGCTTAGTGGGCTTTCTTGAAACAAAACATGACTTTGCAAGCACAGCTCAGCTCGTTAATAAATAGAAATGGGCTCCCCAGCAAGGCATGGCAAGAATTTAGGGCATGTTCAAATTCAAAGGACACATCGGAAAACTTGATCTGACAGGAGTGGTGGAGCCGGCCTTTAATTCTGGATGCAAAAGCAGGTGGATCTCTGTGAGTTCTAGGCCAGTCTGGGGCAGGCCAAACCTATGTAGAGAGACCTTGTCTCAAACAAACAACAATGACAACAAAGAAGAAAAAGAAAATTTAAAAATATATATATAAGGGAATAAAGTTGTTTTATCTAGATAGCTATTACCTTGGTTGTGGGTTGTAGGCTCAAATTCCTGGAAGTAAGACCTCTGTATGTCTGCTGAAATTCTCATCCCAATTTGTATAATTTTGGATCAGAACGGTACCCCTTGTTTTCTCTCATGGGAATTTGGCAAGGCCCATGAGAAGTAGGACTATCAGCTATGCCTGTCTTCTGGGATAGAGAAGGTTCTTGAGATATGAGCATAGGCCTGGACAGTGCCAGACAAACAGGAAGGCCCTGGTAGTCCTACAAGACCCCCCAGGGCTTATCCAAGTAGATACAAGAAGAGACTATGCCCTTCCACCCAAGACCTAAGACCTGGTAACTTGTCTTTTCTCTCCCTGTCTTCTCTCTCCATTTGTTTTCTTCAACCATCCCTGGTGCATTTAGAGCAGGAGGCACTGTACTTGAAAGACGAATTGGAGCACCCAGTGTGTCCGGAGTTGGGAGCTGAATGGAAGGTGGGCTTTAGTTACACCAGGGGAACAAGCCATAAGATGTTTGTGGATGCCATCTCTCTAACCCCCCCCACCCCATTAGCTCCTCCCCTGAGTGAGGGGTGACGAACGAACACACACACACACACACACACACACACACACACACTTTTAGCCCTAGGGTTAAAAGATAGATATTTGATCCCTTCCTCTGGAAACAACATATGTCACTCTGACACAACTCCTAGCCCTGAGTTATTTTTGCAACATTATGTAATTGGATTGCCTAGTCAGAAGTGCTTCCTTAACAAGCCTTAGAGCAGCCCTCCATGTGGGCCAGGCCAGCCAGTCCTGCCCAGTGGCAGACACCCACACTTTAGTCAGAGTCAACCAGCTAATCCCAGTGAAGGGAGATGAGTGTGTGGTCTAACTCTGTAGAATATGCAGAAGGGTGGTTAAGACCTGGTTGGAACCTATGAGGCAGGAGCTGGCAGCACACCACACACACACACACACACACACACACACACACACACACACACACACACACACACACTTTTCTACCCTATGGTCTGCAAGCTTTCATGTGCCCAAAAAGCCTGCCTGCTGTTTGAGTATTCCTGTCATCTAATTCCCAGTTTACTGGATTTCCTAATATTTTTTCATGAGTGGTTTGGTCATCTGATTATCCCTTCCTGTTAGCCTTGATGACTCACAGAAGGAACTTGTCCCAGCTTCAGGCAGACGATGACAATTTGCAAAGGGAAACAAGAAGGCACAGTAGAAACTTTCCCCCCCAAGGCGGAAGCGGCTCGGGCTAGCAAATCTGGGGTACACTGGGGCATTGCTTCAGGGCTGTACCCTTGTCGACATCTGGGCTAAGTTGCTGTTGATGCATTTCCTTGAAGCTTCTGTCACAGCCCCCTCCTTGCTGGCCAGTGACTGTCTCCTATCCTTGAATGTCAGCCCTGAAACCTTGAGGAAACTAAAGCTCGTTTTGCCTTTCTGCCTCTCACCCTGTCTACAGGGACCTCTAGGTCCCAGGCCTCCTCTTTCCAGCCTGCTCCTTGCTTGTCTTGCTTTGACAAGAGGCAGCTGGTTTAAAGTCCCACGGAATCTGGTTTCCAGTTCAAGCTGAGCAACCTTAAAGCTGTGTGGCCTTTAGGTGAATAACAGCCTCTCTGAGTGTGATAATCCTCTTGTAGAGAAAACGGAACTCGAGAGCATTTCCCCAGGGCCTCTAGAAGAAATGAATGTCATGACAGTTACAGCGGATGGAAGGGGACGTCACACAGTAGGTGCTCAGCAAACGAGCAGATTCGGGGAGAAGAGAACATAGACGCTTGCTTGGATCCTGAGAACAAACCTTTCGATAAATCTCTACACATAACGTCGTTTTGAATTTCAGCATCACTGGGTTGGGAGGGTGGGAGGGAGGGAGGGAGGGAGGGAGGAAGCCCGTGGTCCTAGGATCTCTGGCATAGATCCTCAATGGCTATTTAATAAGTTTCCCCCGCCTAAAAACTGCCCCACCTGGCACTCCCTTGCAGGCCCTGTCTTCCCCTAGACCCCTGCTTCTTTCACCTGTGCTAGGGTTCACCAACTGCCGGGGGGAAAAACAAAAAGAAAAGGGCTGGGCACGGTCTCTCCCAAAGGTGAGTCCTGCTGTGAATCTCGTCGGAGCCCACAGGGCAGGGGACAGATACCAAGAGCAAAATGAGGTAGGCGCAGACAGCTACAGGCAAATAACAGCAGAGGCCCGGAAAAGAGGTTCCCTGGAGCTGGGGGCAGGGTAGAGCCAGCACCTCCGGGTTCTGGTCGCTGAAGTAAACAAACACCCGGAGCCTATCGCATTGACCGCACCTGGAGGGGCCACGGATGGTGTGGTCCACGGCCTGTGGCAGCGTGCGCCAGTATCCTAGTTGGCAGGAAGCCCTTCCCTGAAGACTGTAAGTCTAACCTTTAGCATTCAAGTGTCGGGGGCTAAAGTGTCGTTATGAGCGGTTCTTCCTACTGCAGCGTTCCCAGACTTCGGGAGGAGGGTCGGCGCAAATCCACCCGCTTTCTTTTCTTTCCTTTTCCCCCCCTCACAGACAAAACGTGCGAGGGAGGGAGATGCTTAGAATCAGGCACGCAAGACACTCGCACCCCTGAAGTTGGCCTGCTGATAAACCAAACACCCACTCCCACCTCCTTTGGTTAGGAGAGTCTGCGGTTCGTCCCAGTGGGTCCTCCACTCCCCGCTCGGCCCCGAGGCTGCGAAGGCTACAGAACTCGGCTTCTTCATAAACACCTAGGCTGGGAGGGGAAGCCTGGGACTTGGGACTCTCCCGCCCAGTGTCCTCCTGCAGCTGGCGTTCAGGGACCTCTTCCTAGGCAGCCCCACCTCTGTTCCCAGAGGGGTGGGGGTGGGACGTTGGTGGCCCAGCAGAGTCTAGGAAGCTCGACAGGCTGCAAAGGCGGCGGAAAAATCTACAGAACAAGCAGCCCCGGTTAGGGAATAGCAGTGATGGGGAGGAAGGGCTGGGCCTGGATGTAGCGGGTCTGGGCCAGGGGGTGTGCCTGCGGCCGCGCCCTCTGCTTCCCAGCTGGGCAGCTGGGGCCCGGGCTGGGCGTAATGGTTTTTCTAGGTTCCTGCAGAAGAACGGTGACAGGGTTGCTCCGCCGGGACTTGGCTATTTCCCCTCCCATCCGAGGGGCCCCAGGGACGTGCCAGGCGCGCACCTGCAAGGGGCACTTGGGTTCCTGGGCTGCGGCTATTCACTGGTCTAAGTGTTTCAATTGGTGTCTTTAAGGGCCAGAGCCTCCTGGCTTCCTTCCGGCACCCCAAGCCAGAGGCAAGAAAGGGGTCCCGCTATATCGGGTTAAGCGTGCCAGATATTACGGATGTGCGCACTGGCTCGGAGAACCAGATCCGCGTCTTGGGGAAATGTCGGGATTCTGGAGGTTATAGTGTGGGAGACCAGGATGAAAGGATTTGGGGAGGTGACTGGTCTTTACAATGTCCAGCCCCCAGGTTGGGGGAATAGTAAGGCAGATACAAAAACCGGTGCGTCCTATTCTGGCCACGAGAAACTGGCGTCGAGTGTCACTAATACTCACTGAGCCCTAGCATGTAACTGGCAGGCGGCTGTGGTTTTAAGGGCGCGCCCGAAGCACACAGGGGGTCAGTGCCCTGCCCTGTGCCGAGCCTGAAGGCCGCCCAGAGGAGAATATGGCTAGCTGGAGCCAAATCCCTGGTGCCCCGAGCCAGTTGCGTCCTGGATCTCTCAAGAGACCTCGCGGGGTGCCTTGCCTCTGCCCATTTTTCCCTTCCAAAGGCGGGCCCCAGATTTCGTGCCTTACGCACGCTCCAAGATCAGATTCACCTTTCTCTCCAGTCTTAAGAACGAGAAACAAACGAATCGGGTATTTTTCTTTAGAAAAAATATCTGTTCAATCTCCTTTGTTGCTTAAATTGTCCTGAGAAATATTTTTCCAACTTCATTTGAAAAAAAAAAAAGTTGTTGTGTTCCCCAAACCTTGTTGTTCTTTAAGCCACCCCCTTAGACGTGCAGTCGGTTACCTCCGAGGTTTTCTGAGGCGAAAACAGCGAAGTGGAATGGAAGGGAGGACGAAGACTGGGAATCCCTCATTTTAAATCCCATTACTGGCTTTGAGAAGCACACATACACACACACACACACACACACACACACACACACACACACACACACACACACACACAATCAGGAGAAGCTAGTTCGTCCCCCACTGATTTCCTTTACTTAAAAAATTCCCTTGCCCCTCAAATCAAAGATATTATGGCATTGGCTATTTCTCAAGGAAAAATGCATACTTTTTTCTGAACATATATAGATATATAATATAGGTTTCTTTTTACATTTCTCAGCCAAAGCAAAAAGGATGTGTGTGTGTGTGTGTGCACGCACGCGTGTGTGCGTCATTCAATTCCCTCATCATTAAACAAGCCATGCCTGCAAGAAATGCAAGCATTGGGGGATTGCTCGGCCACCCATCCCTCCATTAACACATGCTTGCCTGTCAACAATGCACGTGCCACCATGGGCATCCTCTCCCCAGGCCACCCCTGATAGAGCTCACGGCTCTGCTCCCTAGACCCCCCACCTCCAACACATCCCAGCCCGCTCTTCACATGGCTTCCTTTTCTTTAGGCTGTGGCGGGTAGGCAAGAAGCTTCCATCATTCCCCAAGTTATATGCTCTTGGGAATTCCTAAAGCGCACGTTGTCCAACCAAGGGTGTCTGTCTTGCAGTTGTTCACTTTGTTGAGTTGTGATGAGGTTAGTTCTGTCTCCTCCTCGAGCCCACCGCCTCCGGGTTTTGGTTCCGTGCAGATTTCTGGTACCGGGTCAGCAAAAGGGAATCTAGCGTGTGGTGGTGGTGGTGCAGAACCCAGGAGAGCCACGAACGGACTCCATTCCTCCTGCCTCCCCACCGCCACCCCCTAGATTGGACTTCAGATTTTTGTTGCAAAGGAATGGAGGGAAATGGGGAATCCAACGTTACCCCTGCATTTTTCACAATCTGATAGGTACTGAAAATGAAGGCAGGTTTTATCATTAGGAACTATGTCAAGGACTCTGGCACTCTGAATTTGGGACTAATTTTTGAAGGTTTTTACTTCTGAGAAATAGGAAGAAAGAATGAGCTCTACCCATAATCCACGGACTGGGGATGACACTCAAATGTGGCTTGTGGTGTCTCTTGAATTGGGAGTTACAGGGGGTTGGGGGGAGGGGAGATTGTCCCCTCCTCCTTGCTTCAGGGCTGAAACCTCTTAAATTCCAGCAGCCAATTTGGTTTGATCTCCGAGGTCTGGAGGCTCTGGCAAGGTTAGGGCCAAACAGACTGGAAAAGACAGACCTTAGCTGCCTTTGGATCAGCTGGGCGGCCCTTGGCCCTGGAAGCACAGGTTGGATCATGGTGATTTGCCTTCACCTCTGAGGGAGATCCGGGAGAGAATGGGAGATCGTCTTGTTTTAAACTTCTGTCACTTCCTCATTCCTGTATCTTCCACTTGTCTCCTCTCCTCCAGAGACCAGGGTCTTCCTGTCAGTCTGAGCCAGGTCTTTTACACACACACACACACACACACACACACACACACACACACACACACACACACACACACACACCCCTCACAATATTTTTTTTCTTATTGTAACTTTCCGAAAGAACTATGCTTCTCTCAGTTTCCTAACTGGCCAGCCTCCTGGGGGAGGATTTGGGAAGCTCATTCTTGGCTAACACCCGCCCTCTGGACACCAGCTGCAGCCCCCTCCCCCGAGCCCCCTGCGCGCCCCCAGAACTCACAAGACCTGGGTACTGAGACTCCACATGCTACCTTTATGCCAACGCAGAAGACTTTGACATTTTGCTCTTTTCTAGTGAAATGACTTAGGAACAAATCTGAATTTGGCTTAGGGTCATCTTTCAGGCTTAAAAAATATTTTGGATGAAAAGTGTTCTGGGGGCTTCGTGAGATGGGAGGGAAAAATTTTTGACCAAAAATGTAGGCACAAAGCAAGAAGCTGCGTGTAACAGACCCCACGGGTGTCCACCCACTCAGGACTGTAGGAGTGGATGTCTGACTTGAGTCTGGGGCAGAGAGGGCCACGTCCAAACTTCTTCCTGCTAGGGGCATCCCAGTCGTCTGCAAAGGAGAAGGAAGTTTTGACCTACATTGGCTTCTTATTCCCTGCCGCTCTAAGGCTAAACTTTCAGAATCGGTACTTAGAACTCCAGTACACAGAGGTTTCATGGTAGGGACAGAGCTACTGAGAGAGAAACTTGGGATACTCAGAATATCCCACTGCCCTAGGAGTGAAAGGGATCTGTCTGGTTTGTCTGGGGGAGGGTGTGTGTGTCAGGAGGGGGACTGAGACCAGGCGAGGGAATGGATGGAACGCCACGTGCTTGTGCCTGGTTGCTGTTCTCTCCTGTGTTTCCAGCCCCCACCCCCACCCCCTTCCCCATCTTCTGCCATTTCCAGAGGCAGGAGAAAGGTGATCTCGGACTTGACCCCTAAATCACAGCTGCCGGTGGCTGCACCTCGCTCTGGGATGAGCACAGCCCCTTCCCTGGGCTCTGGCGGCTTAACCCTTTCCTCCCCGTTAGCCCAGAGGCCCCGTGTCCTTTGGCAGAGACTTTACTGCTGAATTGCTGCTAGCAGTCCGCTTCCATAGCTTTGCACCTTGAATACGGTGCAGAGACCACAAAAGGTAGTCTCACAAAAGGGTGAGATTAAGGGATGCTGGGATCTTGGGCACAAGCACTGCCAGGAATCCCAAGGAAGAGCGGAGTTAGCGGAATGAGGAGGGATGTTTGGATCGTGTTAACTACTCAGACAGATGCACTTCGGCATGTCTGTATTTATGGAATCCATATGTTGTCGTGGCAAATGAAACGACGGCAACACGTACATACAATAGACTTAGAATAACAATACACATTTAAAAGGAGACCGAACATTCTTCACCCTCCAACCCTTCTCTTACATCGTGAGCTGGATCTTCAGAGGCTCGTCCTATCGACCTCCCCTGACTCCACACTGAGTTTCAACGCCCCCTCCTTTTTACTGTGTCCCCAGTCACCCTGTTGGGGAGATTCCTAGGGTCCAAAGCTATGCTCTAAGAGAAACATACTAGCACCCCCCCCCCGCTGTCTTTCTTCTCCCCCTGACATTGGTCCATTGCATATTTAACCCTTGGACCAAATAATATCTACAATCCCATATTCTGAAAACCGTAGGGGAACAGATTCATACTCAGATTCACCATCTACATCTTGTTCATTAAAACAACATTGCTATGTTATATTTTCAAAGAAATGGCTTAAAACAGACCCGGAAACATAAATCCCCCAATGAGGAAAAAGCCCCTAATATCTCTGCTCAGCACTTGCATTTGTGCACACCTTGTCTGTTTGTGTGCACAGATACCCGCACAGAGATGACAAGGCATGTGAAGTCATTCAAATGTATATTTATGTACCGCTTTATGCATATACCTTTGTTATCTATAGCCATTCATTTGAGAGAGAGAGGCAGAAAAACAGCAGTGCACTGTTCAGCCTCCATTCCACTTTCCCTCCCCACCGTAAAAATGCCTTAAAAACCAGTTTGGTCTAAAATTTTCTGCCTCCTTTCCTGCTAAATAAAGGATTTAGATTCTGGATCTTAGGCACTCCCCATTTTGTATATAAAATAATCCATAGAGATGCTGGATTATCATCTAAGCACTACTGAATCACACACGATTGGTACTTCTCCTTAGAATGAATTCTCTCAGTAAAATTAGCATAAGTATTTACAAGATTAAACTGACATTTTCCTATAATTGCAACATGAAATAGATTTATATCCAGAATTTTTCCCTAAACAGGGACTTCCTTCACACCTTTATTTAAACATAAGACAGAAGCTACAAGTTCACTTCTCATGCCATTTACATTTTAAAAGAAAATAAGTATATGGTACTTAACTGGTTTTTTCAACATCTACAAGAAGAAATTTAGTTCTGCTGCATCTCTAAAAACCAAACAGATTTATGAAGATTCTTGAAGACAGAGAAATAGGGAGCAAAGCACACTCCTGAAGGGCCGAACAGTTTTCCTTACCTGATGCATTATGGAAAAATTCAGATTTTACCAGTCTTCACTCTGTCAGCTACATTTTACACTGACCTGTATTTTGGACTGAAAGGGAAAAAAAAAAGATTAACTGTTGCCAGTGAAAATTTTAAAATAATAATCAGAAACCGGACAAACCGAAGGTAAAAAAAATATACAATGGGTGCAATAAAGATAAATATTTATTTAATCAAAGCAGAGGTTGTATTTGGACTGTAGGAATGTTTCATCCTTCCTTTAAAAAAAAAAAAAAAAAAAAAAAGAGCCAGAAGGAAAAAAGCCAGGGTCTTCACACGCTCCTGGAGAGTCTCCATTGTCCAGGGCTATCGAGAGCCCAGAATGGTATTAACCTCACAAAAGACACATTGTGTAGGGGACAAAAAAAAGCCCCTTCTTCTACAATAACTTTTAGCTTTTTTATTTTTAGAAAATGACAAAGGTTTTGCAAGCACTGACTGGTGAAACCTGTAGCAAGCCAGGCTGGACTTGGCTTTATTGATCAGCTGTCCCGCATGGAAAAGCAACCAGGAAAACTTTGAATAGCAACCCAGATTTGGCTCATAGAGAGGAAACCCCTGATTTTTCTAAATGTATTTTCTTTATCTCCCCCTACCCCCGCCCATGCCCCGCCTAAATAAAACAGCATTATTCCCCGAGTGAATTCAGAAGGATTAGATGAGGTAAAATCCTAAACCGGTTTTCTCCCCCTAGTCTTGTCTAAGAAGCTGCAATGGTCTTAAGAACACTGGACAATCTCTCAAAATGAAGAATTACTTTCTAATCAAACAGATTTCCTGATTAATTCCCAAATTCCTTCTTAGATGAATAATCTTGGTAGGCTGGGACAAAAAAAAAAAAAAACCCTCAAGAAAAATAAGTTTTAGCGAGCTTCCTCCCTACCTGGTGTTATAGGGTTTGCTTGGCAAATCAGTTAAAGTGCATTTTATTTCATCACAGACAGTGTAATTTCAGTGGCACTAGTTCTCGTGTAGGATTTATATAAATACAAACTTGTCATTAAAGAATGTATTCAGTACTCAGTAGCAGGGGTGCGCTGAAACTGGAGAGAGAGAGAGAGAGAGAGAGAGAGAGAGAGAGAGAGAGAGAGAGAGAGAGAGAGAGAGAGACCTGTTCTTCCTGCATTTATTTGCTTGCTTTTTGGAGGTACCATACCCCAGCCTGAGTGATAGCTTTGATGTACTGGGAATCAGTAAAGTAGCAGGGTCCCTGGTGCTGTCTTTGATTCTAGGGAATCTCCTTTGGACTCTGGTGGGATACGCTGTGCCTAGTCTTTATCTGAAATCCATCCCCTCATTTCAAGCCCTTTGGCTTCAAGACTGCTCCAAACTCTTGGAGGTAGCTGTAAGAATTTTTTTTTTCCCCATTAGGAATGGGGGTATGTAATGTCCCCTCTTTCTACACTCTAGACCTTTCTTCGGTATTTAAACATATTGGCTTTCTTTCTTTCCTTTTTTAAAATGAATTTTGTCTGAAATTATTTTTCGCTGCTTTTATTACAACCCTGCTTTTGATGGCAAAATAGCTTCCTGTGTTTTAAAAGCATCTGCTTTCCAGGTTCTACGAGAAAATTGATTTTACTTTTCTCTTAAGTCCAGAAAGGTGGAAAGTTGGACTTCTTTTCGAAGGCAACTTTTCCCTTTCCTGTCTTTCCTAAGCTCGACCCCTTCCCAGTTCTGACTCACTTTTCTCCGTTCATTTCTTCTGGTCATCCCCCATCCTCTGCCCCTCTAAGGATTCAGAGCACACTGACTATATCTTAGGTCAAAAATAAAGTGAGCAGATTTTTGTCTAGTCTATGGTATGTGTTAAAGTTTTTTTTCCCCATATTTTCTTCCTTCATCCTCTGACTTAAGGAGAGTTAATTTTCCTCCGTTAAAAAAAAAAAATCCCTGATTTGCAATTTAAAGTGGCCTCCATTCTAAGCCTCTGGTCTTTCCCTTAAAACCTCTGTTTTAAGCTGTCCCACGCCACTATTGCCCGCCCCCGCCCCCCAGATGTTCTTTTCCTACTTAATTTAAGCATTGTTGCATTTTTTTTTTAGAAAAAGGAAAAAAAAGGAACGAGAAAAAGAAATTACAAGAAAGAAAAAAAGAAAAAATCTTTAAAAAAATCTTAGTCAGGTCTCTATTGTTGCTTCACATTTCACTTGACGGTAGTGTGTGTGTGTGTGTGTGTGTGTGTGTGTGTGTGTGTGTGTGTGTGTGTGAGTGTGTGTGTGAGTGTGTGTGTGCCGGTGTGTGTGTATGTGTTTTTAATACATGCATAAACTTTTGGTGCCTCTCTCCCTCTGCTTAGCCTTTTCTCCCATCCTCTCTTCCTGCTCTCCTTGCCCTGCTCATCACTTTCCCCTGGTTTTTTTTTTTTTTTTTTCTCCCTTCCTCCCTCTGCCTCCCTCCACCTCCCCCTTTTCTTTTTTGCTGAATCTTATTGATCCAGAAGGTGGCTAATTAGCCCTTCCCGTCGTGCCTGGGTAATGAAGCACATGCGCACTGAATTAATCACAGCCATTTTTTGCAGGAAACTAATTAGCAGAATAAAGATCCAAAGACTTTTTTTTCTTTTCACTCATCAGCTCCCACTTCCAGCGCGTCCCCTCCGACCGCTGCAGCCGCCGCCGCCGCCGCCGCCTCCTCCTCCTCCTCCTCCCGGCCGCAGCCGCCGCCGCCGCCGCCGCCTGCTTTGCATCCCAATTACAGCCTAGAGCCGCTGCCGCCGCCGCCGCCGCTTCTCCTCCGTGGCCCCTGCCCGCTCCGGGGGCTGTAAACTCCCCGCCAACCATGCTGCTCGGCGGCAGCGGCGGCGGCGGCTCCAGCTCCCCGGCTGCGGCCGCCTCCCGCCCTGGCTCCGCCGAGCGCGCTCCAGCTCCTCCGCCGCCGCCGCCGCCAGCAGCGCGTCCTCCGCCGCCGCCCCGCCAGCCGCCGCTGCTGCCTTTGATGGGCTCCGCGGCCCGAGCGCCTCTTTTCGGGATTAAAAGCGCCGCCAGCTCCCGCCACCGCCGCCGACGCCAGCAGCGCCGCTGCAGCCGCCGCCGCCGGAGGAGCAACCGCGTAAGTGGCAACTTTTCCCTCTTTTTTTTTTTTTTTTTTTTTTTTTTTTTTTTCCTCTTCCCGCCGCCGCCGCCTGCTCCTCCTCCTCCCTGCCGCCCCGGACGCGGGGCCCTCGGGGCGCCTGGCTGCTTTGCATGGGGCTCGTCCTGCCCCCTCCCGGCTCCCGCGCCCGGTCGCCGCCGCCGCCGCCGCCGCCCGCGCTCCCTGCGCCCGCGCCCTGCTCGCTCGCCGCGTCCTGCCTGCCTGCCCCTGCGCCAAACTTTCTCTTTCTCTTTTCTTCCTCCTCCTCCTCCTCCCGCCACCGCTGCCAAACCTGGGCCCCCCTCCTCCGCGGCCCCTGCGCAGCCGCCGGCGACCCCCCCAGGGAGGGGTGGAGGCGCCTGGGCGAGGCCCCGCGGGGACTTGGAGGCGCCGCCGGGCAGGGCAGGGCAGGGCCGGCCGGGGTGCGGGGCCGGGGAGGAGGAGGAGGAGGAAGAAGAGGAGGAGGAGGCGCGCGGCCCCAGGTCCCCGCGGCCAGACAAAGGCAGTGGCTGGCGGGGGTGGGGGTCCCGGTACAGCGTGCCCCCCCACAACTGCGCCCCCCACCCTGAGCGGTGCCGGGGCTCTGGGCGGAGCGCGCGCCCGGCCCGGAGCAGCCCCTGCCGGCCGGGCGCCTGCCTTCCGCGCGGGGCCGCTCCGGGGGCCGCGGAGCTCGGTGGCAACCTGGGGTCCTGGAGGGGGCGAGGCGGCCGCGCCGCGCTCTACCTGGGCGCTCTCTGCCTGGCCCAGTGAGCAGCGCCAGGAACGCGCAATGGGGGCTGCGCCCTGGACACTAGGGGCTCCCGGGGGTCGGGGCCGCGCCGCCGGCCAGGGCCGGAGCCAGCCCTGCTGGCCTTCTCGGCCAGCTGAGAGGCAGACATCGGATCAGAGGACTTTTTCCTCCTCCTCTCTCTCTCTCTCTCTCTCTCTCTCTCTCTCTCTCTCTCTCTCTCTCTCTCTCTCTCTCTCTCTCTCCTCTCTCTCTCTCTCTCTCTCTCTCTCTCTCTCTCTCACTTCTCTCTCTCATGCGAAACTGGGATTGTTTACGTTCGGTTCCCCGCTCCTCTCCTCGCCCTACTCCAGTAGATGCAAAAAAGACCCACGTTCTTAATTTTACGATATACATTTTAATGTATAGAATCTTTTGCATGTCAGTTGGAGGTTAGGTCTAAGAGTGTTCTACGCTGTGCACTTGAATTGTGTATTGAGCTATTAAAACAATATATGTATATATATTTACTCTGTGAATGAATCTGTTGCTCAGAACTTGACTTTGTGAAATTCCTTCGACTGTGGCAGATTCTTTGACTATGAGTGCTTCAAAAATCACCCTCTCTTAACTTTTCCCCCTTCTCGTCACTTTGAAGTAGGGGAAATATGACAATTTTTATTGGTTTCAATGATTGAAACTTGATCTAAGGACTATATGAATGAAGGGAACTGATTGCCCTTTTCTGGCCTTCTGTTTGGTGACTTTTAAAAGGGGGGCTTGTTAAATACCTTTGAAGAATATGACAGGGTGATCAGTCGGCTCTAATGCAATGTACAGAACATGAATTCACTTTGGAATTTTAAGAAAAGCTCAAGCCCTTGGGGGGGGCATTGAGGATTTATTATGGCTTTAAATATATGTCTATATATGTCTATATATATATTTATTTTTCTACCTACTTTGGGTGTGTGGCTAGTTGCTGGCCAACTTTTTCGGAGGTCCTGGGGAAGAAACTTGGGAAATGGTTGAGGAGAGACGGATCAATCTGAGTAATCAATAGGACGATGTGCTGCGGTCTTGTGCCTACATTGACTGTAAATGTCTACAGTACCTGCAGTGTGGGTGCCCCAGTGCTTGCTTGGTTCCTTCCAATGGATTTGGAGGCAGAGTAACCAGAATGTACTGTTCCGCTTTCAGAACAATATAGGGGAAGCCCACTCGGTCCGAAGTGGCTCCTGCTATAGCCCCTTGATTTTACTGGGGAGAGGGGAGAAGGTTGTTGTTTATTTACAGGTGAGGAGTTTAGTGTCGAACCCTAACATGTAAGCACCCTGAGTTGGTGGGAAGTGGGAGCTGCCCCAGTCCTTCACTGGTGGTTTATTGAATTTTCAGCCCTTCCCCTTCTCGTGATGTTCTGTTCGGTTTTTTTTTTTTTTAAACTAGTACAAGCAGAGGTAGGGATATAAAAGAGTAACTGTACCTAGAGATTGAAACAGTATCAAAAGTCAGAATGGTGTGTGTGTGTGTGTGTGTGTGTGTGTGGGTGAGAGAGAGAGAGAGAGAGAGAGAGAGAGAAAGAGAGAAAGAGAGAGAGAGAGGCACAAGTACACAAGACAGTTATCTTACAGTTAGTCCCGAATGCTTGGTGGTAGGTGAGTCCATATTTGGAGACTATTTTGAAATAGTCTTGAAAATGGTTGAGAACAGGATTTCGCCAAAAAAAAAAAAAAAAAGAAAAAAAGGAAAAAAAAAAAGTGTCCATGAAGTCATTTTTTGAAATGATTGTGGTTTGGGGAGATGAGGTGTAGGCAGGAAAGCAGTGTAGACCAGCAGCCTCCCTCTTGTCTGTGTGTCTCCTCCCTTCCCCCTCCCTAGGTTTTAGTTTTTAATTACTTAATGCTGAAACGCACTGGGCTTATATAAATATTTGCAAATGCTCTTTCCTATTGATCTCTCTGAATAAACTGCCCTGCTCTGGTCCGGAGAGGAGGCGATTTAGATCTGTGGACTTTCTAAACATGAAGTCTCTGGAGGACGGAGTGTGAGTGTGTGTACGTGGTGGTTAGAGCGGTAGGCATGAAGGTTTGGTGGTAGTGGTGGCACAAGGCAAGTTGAGGCTCTTGGTGGTGTGGACTGAAAGCAGGGTAGGAGCTGGCCTTACGGCCTGTAGCCCTGATGGATGTGTGTGTGTGTGTGTGTGTGTGTGTGTGTGTGTGTGTGTGTGTGTGTGTACATATGGGGCTTCTGAATGTATTTGCACTCTTCACCCCCCACCCCTATTAAATATGGAACAGTTTTCCAGGGCTTGGTGACTGCCTCCCTCCTCGGGGTCACATTGAGTACTAATCTGACCCAAGGTGCAGGAATCCTGCAAAGGGGAAATACAAGAATACACAGAACGGGGTCAAGTCAGCTGCTCAGAGGTCGAAACCCCCACAGCTGCTTTGATGTGTGTGTGTGTGTGTGTGTGTGTGTGTGTGTGTGTGTGTCAGTCTGTCTGTCTTGCCTGCCTGCCTTAGGCTCCTCCTGCCATATTACAGATTGTGTTTCCCTCTCAGGCCTTAGCTCAGTAGCTTAAAGGCGGCAGAGCCCTCTGACTGCATAGACTGGGTCTCCCAGAGACACCAGAAAACCCACAGTACTGAATCCAAAACAAAACTAGGGAGGGGGGGGGGGAAAAAAAAAAAAAACCAAAAAACCAAACAAACAAACAATAAAAAACCAACCCCACCACTGAGTTCAGGCAAATAAGGTTGGGTCTCCAGATGCTATTACAAAGTAGCTTTGAATATGCAAGACAGTGCACAAGACCAGTCATTCCAGTTACAACAAACTATTAAAAAAAAAAGGTGGGGGGGGAGAGGGAGAGAAAGGAAAAGGCTTGTTTAGGTTGTAATTTGTTAGTACAAGGAAAAGAATCCTACATAAAGCTAGCTGCCCTCCCTCCCCCCTTGGCCCCCCTCCCCTTTTTGGCTCCACACTGAATCCACTCACCCCTTTGAGATCGTCTACTGTATAGGTCTTTTCATTAAAATCTTTTGGGTTTAGGAAGATCGCTGCAAGCAACCTATTTTCTGTATCCCCCCCCCCCTTTATCTTGGAGGAGAGTTGGCAAGGGTTCTGTGGTTTGCAGTTACACAATATGTTATCATGTTTTTAATCACTAAATCATTGCAGTGGTTATAGATTTACAGGCGGGGGGTATTACAGATAGAAGCAAGGCGGCTGCATGTATGCTTTTAAATTACACCAGTGCAAGCTGAGCTCGGCAGCCATGAATATGGGAGGCCAGCTCCACCTTCGTGCCCCCCCCCCCAACACAGATTGGTTTTTTTTCTCCTGTGATTTTATTTTTATTTTTAAAAAAATGGCTTGGTTTGCTTTAAAAAAAAAAAAATAATAAACCGTCCTCTTCCCTCTGGTCTTTGTCTCTTCGCCCCCCTCCCACCTTCCAGAAGAAATCATTTTCATTTTAGACCTCTAACCCTCCCTCCCCCAACCCCCATAAGCTAAGAATTCAAACTCTTGATGTTGGAACTTTGGATAAGACACTACAGAAATAATGGAGAAAGTGTGGGTTTCCAAAGGGATCCTCCTGGGTAAGGATGAAGAGTTGATTTCAGATCACAAGGTGGTGGTAGGCCGAGGGAAGAAGGTCCTGTCACTGTAACCCCTCCTTCAGCTTCTGGTTTTTCCCCTATTATTTTGTAACAGAATCCTTGGCCGCATTAAAAATTCAGCATTACAAGCTGATTGTGACGCTGCCTCATTAGACAACGCTGTCTGGCCTGGTATTAAGGGAAACGTGGAGCTTTTCTATTATAAACACCAATAAATAAATATTAAGGCTCAGCAGAGGGGTAACCAGCAACTGGCTTTTTGGCTCTTGCTGGGATTGATCTCCCCTACCCCCTTCTTTCCGTCACCACCTCCTCCTCACACCCCCCCCCCCAGTAACTGTCATGTGTTCTTACTCGGGTGCTGATGTGTAGACAGACCCTAGTGGCATTTAGCGAGGCTTTTTATAGAGTTCTCTTGTGTACACAAAAGGTTTGGAAGTTTGTTTTGTTTTGATCCGCAGTAAACAGGTCCTTCACTTTGCTGATGTCATTTCCGGTCATATTTGAGTGTTTATTGTGTTTCTTTGCAGGCCCCCTCATCCTTCCCTGTGACCTTGCTGTTTGGTCAGAGCTCTGTGCCTGCTTTGGGAAGGGCGTGTGTGTGTGTGTGTGTGTGTGTGTGTGTGTGTGTGTGTGTGTGTGTGTGTGTGCTCTCTGAGAGGCCAGGTCAGGTCTGGGTTGGGGGGTCGAATGGCCTTGCTCTGGCCTAGGTTTTCGCCTGCCTGGGAAGACACCTCCCAGCCTGTTAATCTGGTTAAACACTCCCACATCCACTTGCCCCCAGTCTTTCCATGGCATGCAGTGATTCACCCAGGCTTCCTTTCTTGATGGCACCACCTCCCCTGGCCCCTGCCACACCTTGCCTGTCCACTTCTGGAGGACGTCCCTCTCAAAACAAACAAAACCCCTAAAACTCCAAATAAACAAACAACACCCCACTTCCCCAACCACCATTCAGTGATAAGATTTTAGGATTGGGAGTCAGTCGTGAATGTGAAACAGGGCATTAGTTTATTTCATGCTGTGACCCTAGACGCTCTCCCCTAGGACCCCCCACCCCCATGTCCTGCTGCTCTCACCCCATAATGCCTGTACCTTCTTGGAACTATAAAGGCCAGTCTGATGTTACTAAACATGCCACGGTCTCTCTTTTCTTCTGATCTACAACTGGATCTCCCTTCCAAAAAAAAAAGGGGGGGGGAATGGGGAGAGGAGATGAGAAGCAGGCTTATTTATGTAGGCCCCAAAGACCTTCCTTTACTAGGATGATGGGTTTTAGTTTATTTTTTGACTTTAAGTATGTGTGTGTGTACACTCACATATGTATATACACGCACACATGTAAATATATCGTTTTGTCCTTTTAGGTTAAGCAGTATTAGGAGAGAGGGAAAAGCAGCCATTAGGAAGTTCCCTGAGCCCCTTTCTGACTAAGAAGGATGAAAAACGAAGCGGAGCTGACACTTGGCTCCCTGTGAAAGCCCAGTCACCTCTCCCCCTTCCATGGCCCCGGCCTTTTGTTCCAGGAGAACAGAGCTAAGGTACTTTTTCTCCCAGACCAAAGGGAGCAGGCAAGGAGTCCCCTTGTGAGCCTATCGCCTTTAGCTGGCCTGCCCGTGGTTATTGTCAATGCAGACTTCCCGGAACAATTGCAGTAGGGAGACACAAAAGCAAAAACATTTGTCCTATTTTTTTAACCTCTTTGTTTTAGATTCTTTTTTTTTTTTTTATCCATTCTTTAAATTTCACAGTTTCTATTTGTCCGCCGAGAGACAAACGGAACAGCATGAAGCACATTTCACTGTAGGCCTCACTGGCAATTGGAACAGCCTCAATAGAAACCCACATTCTAAAACACCGGCTGACTTGGAGGATACATGAAATTTCAGCGGTGGGGAGGGTGGGGGTGGAGAAGACTGTGAAGTCAGATTAGCACAGATTTCCACCAAAAAAAAAAAAAAAAAAAAATGGAACTATAGTGAAAAGATAAAGCGAAAAAAAAAAAAAAAAAAAAAAAAAAAAAACCCAAAAACCAAGAAACCCGGATTCTAGAATTAACTTGGGGTAAAGCGTGGAACGGTCATCTTTTGTTTATCTTCTGGTATCCGGTCTACTACTTAAAAGTGATCACTGGGAGAATTGAAACCCATGTGAAATGACTCATTAAAAAAGAGAAAATCCTGAAATGGGGGCTGTGAGCCTGACAGCGCACTGTTTAAGTGGGAAGCCGGTAGGCGTACGCAGTAGGATTGATATGAGTTGAGATTTTTTTTTAAATGGATTTATATAAACAGACAATGTCCCCTGTCCCTTTTCTTTTCCTCCCTGTTTCCTGTTTCCTTTATTCTGCCCGACCTCTGTCCCCTCCAAGACTTCAGTCGGTTTGCTGGCCACTGTGAAGGGATGTGTCAGACAGTTGGGGGACGGCCCAGGAACAAGATGGGAAGTTCACCCCCCCCTTGGCCCAAACAAAGCCCAGCTCCCTCGTGCAGCATGTAGACCCTTGACTGTGACACTGTCTTTAAGCATCTGTCCGCCTTGTCATTAAAATCCTCAATTTCAAGGTTTAGAGACACAAATGTAAAAATCCCCCTGGGTATAGTCTTGCATGACAGATTCTCTTTGCCCTTTCAGAAAAAAAAATATTTTTGTTTCGAAAAAAGAAAGAGGACTTGGTGACCTATTTGCCTAACATTTAAGGCTCATTTAAGGCAACTTCTGTGTTTTTGCTTCCTTGAGACTCCGGGGTTTTGCCACTCAGAAATATTTTGGGAAAACTCTCGAATCACAGATTTAAAAGAAGACGCATCTGTGTCTGTGTTGTGTATATGATTGACAGGTGTTGGAGCTGAGTTGGGAAGGGCAGGTAAATAAATTAGATGCCTTCCACCTAGGCTGGGGTCAAAATTCACCTATGGAATTAGCACTACAGTGGTCCATGAAGGCCTTGAGGTTCTTGTCAGAGAAACACGAAACTAAACATCTGTGCATAGGTCCCCCAGTATTCCAGTCGCCAGTGGCTGTGCTGCCTGGGGGTTGCTCTGTATTCTATACCATATCCAGGAGGCCTGGGCTCCCAGCAGAGACCTAGCCCCTAAATAAAATGACCTTGCATTGGTGGGATGAGCTCAGACCATAGAACAAAATTCAGCTCCAAATGCATTCGTGTTTATTTGGGGGGAGGCACGCCTGTGTATGTCTGTGCCCCCCTCATCCTAGGTTTTAGTCTCCAGAGGATTTAAGCACAAGTTTTAAAACCAATATAATAAGACCAGAATGATCTGGGAGAATTACACACATCTACCTAAACCCAGTTGTGCTCTGAAGAGGGGCTGGAATGCTGACATCCACCGGATCTTCACTCAGGGATCATACTTAGCTTGGCGGACGACGGGAGAAGATACAGCACCAGGGGAGCGACTGTGGGGGTTGGGGAGCAGGTTTGGCTGGGTTGGAGAAGTGTAATTTATCAGCCAGCTAAGCCTTAGTGTGCAGACCTCTGGCTCGGAGAATGGGTAAGGGGAGGAGAAGAGAAGGGGCTAGCGTTCCCTGGTTTATTTTTAAATATTTATCCTTTGGCTGTTGTCAATGAGGCTTTCTAGATGAGCCGAGAGCCTGGGGATGGAGAGCCGTGAGAACTGGTGAAGGCCTGCCTTTTCTGACCGTGGCTCTATTTGTCATTGTGTTCTGGGTGCAGCCCCGGACTATCAGGCTGTCAGTGCTGGGCAGGCATGGGTTTAACATCAGGCAGCTGCCCTGTCTTGAGCTCGGGGACAGAATTGGCAACATGGATTTCAGAGAAACTGACGGTTGGTCGTGGACTTTGTAGACTCCCTCTGAAGAGGTCCTGTTTTGGTTAAGGATGAAAATGAGTTATCCCTGAGATGGGAGCACCCCAGCTTTTATACAGTCCATCCTGTTCATTATGGTCTACAGGCTGTAGGTTACCTGCTTCTGGCTCACCAGTGAAATTTTTGTCTAAACAAAGACAGGCTTGAGTAGGCCTCACCATGCATGTAGCTGTTGCAGAGTTAAGATAAAGAAAAGGGATCAGGGACATTCTTTTTTCTGCTTGTCAGGCTTCTGAGGTGCGGAAAGCCTGACCCAGGGCCTGGGACAGAGGCAGGATCAAGGCAGAAGCCCTCCTCTCCTCAGGATCTCTCAGATTACTTTAGGAGCCTGTCTTGTGGTTTTCCTAGCTTTCGTTCTGTCGAAGGTATCTATGTGTATCCTTCGCCCCTACCCATACTCACTGCGTTACAAGATTCCGAGGCTGTCCCGTAAGTAAAACTCAAGAGAAAGCTGCACAATTCAATTTTCCAGGAGTGGAAACATCTTCCTGTTGCCTTTACTTCTTCAGCTAGGCCCGTGGGTAGCTTCCAGGTGAGGACTGAGGGTCTGGAATCTATTTTCCCTAAGAGATTTCCTGGGGGGGGTTAGTGGGGGGGGCATCTCTGAGTGGAGGGGCCCCCCCATCGCCCGCCTTACTGCGGCACCATCATCTTCATGTATTATTCATGATCACTTTTTCAATTAAATTATTAATTGGTTTTCTTTAAGGTGTTCCTGACTCGTGTGGCTAACATAAATAACAGTTGTGTTTTGAAAACACCACCTGTTCTTGAGCCTGAGGTCAGGCAGTCTGAGGCAGGTCCACTGTGGCCACACTCTGGTTCACAAACCCATCCTCCACCCTCCTCCCCACCCCACCTCCCAGCCTGCTCCCCCCCCCCTCCCCCAAGTTTGACTAAATTTGGCCTCTGCCCTCCTTTGTCCCTAATCGGACATGATTCCCCAGAGGCAGTTTTTTTTTTTCCGCCCAAGGCCCTAGCTTGGGGGAAAAAACTGTAATCTTTTTTTTTTTTTAAATTTGGTGCTAAAATATAGACAGGGGGTTAGTCTGCACCCAACAGGTTAGGTATTTACATCGATTTGAAACCGAATTCTTTTGTACCGAAAAATGCTTTCTACACAGGGACACTGTAGTTTTCACCAAGCAAGCGTCCCCCTTTTCCTCCCTTTTAGTGTGTGTTTAATGCAAATACAATTCCATACATTCTGCTCCTCGCCTGGTGAGCTTATTATATTTCTAACACTTGCATGGTTCATTATTGGGCAGTAGGAAAAGACTCGGCGGCTGCCGGGGCAGCCTGGGTGGCTGGTTTGCAGAAAGAGAAAAAGCAGGTGTCTTTCTATGCTGGGAATGAAGACTAGATTTAGGAGGAGGGTGGAATTCTGTCTGAGAGGACTGGAGACTTCCGGTGAGATTTCAAGGGGGGCCTGCCTTTACATAACAGCACGCAAAAGGTGAACTTAGGGGGACCTGGAAGTGTCCAGCAGTTGCTTTGACCAGCCGAGGTAGCCCTGTTTGGTTTGATCCTGGTGGTAGTCATCTTGAGCTGGGGCACCTTTTCTTGTCCTGTCTGAAATGCTCTGTGGCTCCTAAGGACAGTCTCCTTCCTGACAGCGGGTGGCTGCAAACTGCTTGGTCTTTTCTAGTCGTTTCTTCCTCTCCTCTTCTTTCCTCTTCTCTCCTCAGAAACTGTCCTTAAACTCTCAATGGAGAGAGAGTAGGGGATGTTTTCGTAAGTTTCTGCAGCTGAAAAACAGAAGTGCTCTGTGAGGCAGTTAATAGGATGGGTGTGTGTTTCAAATAAATTCCTGTCCACATTGGCTAAAGTCCCCATGTTAGAGTGGCCTGCCTCTGACGTGGACAGGGCCCAGAGACTGATGGATCAGGGTTCAGAGGCCCCGACTGCTTGTTCTTCTTCTTCATTTGGGGGGGGGGGTTGGGGGGGTGGCCGAGGGCGCGTCCGTTTCTTCCAGGCCGGCCTTTGACTTTTGATGAGCGGTGCGGTCAGTGCCTCGCGGGAACACGGCTTTGTTCCTGCCGGGCCGGTTCCTGGGTTGGTGCAGGCCAGGGCAGCCAAGGCTCCTGTCCCCAGGCCAGTGCGGCCCAGGCCGCCTCCAAGGCCGGTGCTGGGAGCTGGGGCCCGGCAGCTCCGGCCCTGCTTCTGTGTGTTTGTGCGTCTATGTCCCCAGGTCCCCGCAGGCGCGCGGGCGCGGCCACCGCGAGCAGCCCGGCCTGCGCCCAGCGCGACTGTAGATGTCAGGCTTTGCCCGGGGAGCCGAGAGGCTGCGGGGCTGTGAGTTTCAAATTAACCTTCCGCTTTGTTGCTGTGTAATGTGGATCCCCGAAGGCCCCCCGCCCCGCCCGCCCCCCTTCCTCGGGCGGTGCGCGCTGCAAACTGCGAGTTGAGCTTCATTTACATAAAGCGATTCCGGGCGGGCGGGCGAGCGGGCGGCGCAGGAGGAGGAGAGAGGCGGGCAGGCCGGGACGGGGACCGGGACGCAGCGCCGCGCCCCGTGGGTGAATCCCCGCCGCGCCTGGGGGACCTCCCTCCCTGGGCAGCCCGCAGATCGCCAGCCCCGGGCCGCCACCATGCGCGCCCCGCCCCTGCCGCCAGGCCCCTCGCTCCTAGCCTGCGCCACCGCTGAGCCCGGGGGGCAGCGGGAGGTGGGGAGAATGCCGCCTGGGGTGGGTAAGTTCGGGGCTCCGCTGCCACTGGAATCTCCCGTTGTCGCGCTGGCCGGCGTGGTGGCCCCCGGACCTCCGAGTGCCTCCTTCCTCCCGAGGTGTACGGAGGCTTTGTGTGCCAGGTGAGTGCAGCCTCCCTCCCCCGCCGCGCGGCTCGCTGCCGGCCTAGCGCTGGAGGCAGGTGCTGCGAGTGAGTCTTGGCTGAACTTCCCATTCTCTTGGGGCATGTGGGGGAAGGGCAGGCTGGATGCACTTGAACTCCTAGACTCCAGGAGGAACCTACCTGGGGAGAGTGGCTAGAGTCTGCTGGGCACCAGAGTACGTTCTTCCTCCTATCCCCTCTTGATTTTCCTTCCCGACCTCCTCCTCCTCATTCTGCTTTTGGGTTAGTTAATACCTTGTTAATACTTGGGGGTACTGGTGCCACTGAGAACTTTGGGTTCTAAACACACCCTCTTCAGCCAGAGAGAGGGAGAGACAGAGAAGAGAGAGAGAGAGAGAGAGAGAGAGAGAGAGAGAGAGAGAGAGAGAGAGAGAGAGAGAGAGAGAAGTCGCGGGTCAGTTTGCAGCAATGTGAGGAATGTGCCTGTTTGGGAGAATTAAAGAGAGAATGTAGAGCTGGAGGGGCCCACGGAGACCATCTTGGCCTGGCCGCCCTCTAATTTCAGGTTGTTCTTCTGCCAGAACCCATACAGCATTTATTTGGGGGGGACGTTGCAAAGGAAAAGGTAAGATTTTTTTTTTATCCAGTTAAAAAGGAGAGATATTCAAGTTAAGGTAGCAACAAGAAAAAAAAATAATAATAATAACAACAACAAAAACAAAACAAAACCAAAAACCAACCAAACAAAAAACCCCCAGCCAATCCAAAGTCATTTTGTGGGCTTAGAGAGAAACAAGCTTTCTGGCAAACAGCCCTCTCTGTCCTGTACATACCTATGTAATGATGATGATGGGGAATCTTGCCCTCAGGGGAAAGCCCACAGCCCACATGGCACACTCAAAGGGAGTTTCAGCAGCCAGCCTTAGTGGTTCACAGTGCGCTCAACTGGTTTAAAGGTGACCGGAGAGCAGGTGAGTCTAGGAGGGCACCCCCACACCCCCTTGCTATTTATCAGCCTTTGAAGACTCTCTTGGAGCCACTGACTTAGAACCACAGAGAGTATACATCCCTCTGGAGGCAGGGAAGGCCAGGGCCTGCTTGGTGAAAGGCATCAAAGACCCAGCAAGGAAAACAGACTTAAGCCTGGAAGAGAGATAGTGAGGAAGTTACACGTCATCTTCACCTCACTTCATTTCATGCTTTGAGATCCTTGGAGACGAGTCACTAAATAAATAAGAGCATGATTTGAAGCTCACACGTAGCTGGGGGTAACTGTTTCTTTGCCATCTAGCAGCAGGTGCCAGTTTGTAGAGTTGGCCCCTGGAGTCCCCTCATTCCTAAATTCAGGAGGTGTCAAACCTTCATGTTCTTTTAATGGCTGTGGTTTCTGGATAGGTTTCAAGGGAAACCCTAAAAATCCCGAGTTCCAGTGGGCTGGACTAGAGTGCTGTGGCCCAGACTGCATTAAATAGGGAAACATAGACCTTCAGAGGTAACCTGATCGAGAAAGGCTGCAGTAGAGAGAGCTGGGAGCCTGTTTCTTGTTATCACAGCATCCACCGGCAGCCCTGAGATTCTAAATCCAGACGTGGAAAACAGGGAGCAGAGGTGGGCTAAGAGGAGTCTGGAGACAGGGTCTCCATCGCAGAAGGATTCTGAAAAGGGGATGGTTGGAGGGACGTGAATACCTGGATGTTTGCACACCTGTATTTGTGTTCACTTGCTTTGAGGGGTTCCTGAAGGCTCCCTTACAGAGAGTGTGCATGCCATGAAGGACGGAGCACCCCCTCCCCCCTTTTCTAAATCACAGGACCAAAGAGACTGCCTGCATTTGATTTCTAGTATGGTCTTCAGAGGACATGTTAAAGTGGCTCTCCAAACGGGCTGGGGGTCACACTGGGTCTTTTATTTAATTACACACAAGTGTTATTTAACAACATGGGGTCGGTGGCAGAAGCAAGCACTTGTACAGTTTGAAAACAGTCCTTTTGGAACGGCCAGGAATTAAGTGCCTTGAAGACCTTCTGTCCTTCTGACGTGGGTCAGGCGTCTCCCTCTTCACCTCCGTCCAATCCGTACACTTTCTAGGGGATGGAACTCTGGTTCTCCAGTTCTGAAAACTGTTTTGATTGACAAGGATCTGGCTGGCTCTCCGAGAACAACAAAAACAACAGGGCTGCAACCGCCAACCACCTGAAACCTTAATTTTGGTTTCTTTGCCCAGCGAATGCTAAGGGAGGGTGGAAAGGGCCCAAATAGAACGGTGTGCTTCCAGGCGGCCTCTTGTTTGGCTTGTCCTGGCTGCACAGCAAAGTGCTTTCCTGCTGTTTTGGGCTGGGTTTAACTGCTCTGTAAACTCAGTGCCAATTGGACTTCCCAGTGTCAAGGAGCTAAAATAAGTGAGATTTCAGCCTTCCCCATTAGGACTTAAGAGTGGTGGCCTCGACATTTTTGAGTGACCCAAAGGTGGTTGGTTCATTTGAATAAATCTGTGCATTAGAATAAATCTGTAAACTTTAGTTTTGATCACATGTGGTATTCAGGGAATATGTCCTTATTGTTGGGGTGTGTGTGTGTGTGTGTGTGTGTGTGTGTGTGTGTGTGTGTATACAAACTGTTGTTCCTCTTAGTGTATCTTCTGGAGACTGAGTCTTCTCGGTTTTGGAAGCGAGAGATAAGTGTTTAGGAATACTTGAGGGCCCAAAGCAAATTAATTCTTACCTAGGAAACTAGTTTTTTGGGTGAGTTGTAAAAGTTTCGTCTTAAAAAGTAAATATTTAAGTGACTAAGCAGTCTTTATCAAAATGTGTGGGTTCCCACTTGTTGTCTGCATAGTTCCCCTTGGGAGAGTTCCTAGCTTGCTGCCTAACCGAGGACCCCAGAGTCTATCCTGCCAGGAGGCAGTGGGGTGTCTGGTCTGAGGAAGCTCGGATAAGCCCCGCCTCCTGGCTGTCCACCGCTGCAAGAATAACGCACCTGATACTCACTGTAGCAACGACAAGGAGTACAGTGTGTGCTGTGGTTTATGCTTTCATTTGTGATTAAAATGGTTGCTTGCTGTTAGGCTGGCCTATTTCTGTAATGTTTGGGCCTGTTGGCCTACTGTGGTTCCCAGCGCTGTTGTAATTAACCAGTACGGGGGCGGTGCCATCCAAACACAACAGGAGGGCAGATTCCATTATCCGGAACTTCTTAGGGTTGTCCACATGCTCTGGTGGAGAATCTGGTTGTAATGGTTATTGTTAGAAGCCGCAACATAGCCGGGGCTCTCCAGTCCTTTCTGCCTGACTTAAGGAACTGTGTGGTCAGGGAACTGGGTAGGCCGTTTTAATGGGACCCAAGCTAGGGAATTCCTTTGTAGGAGCATGCGCAGTAAGGTCTAGAGGTAGTGGTTTTGTCCTGAGCACAGTGTCCTGCATCGCGAAGACACTGAAACAGAACCAGACGCACAGAAGCTAACGTTTCCTCATTCTGTCCCAAGGGAGAGACTCAGGCAGAAACCTTGGTTCATTGGCAAACTGCTTTCAAAATCCAGATTAAGGAGCAAAACTATCCAATCAGCACCTGTCAGATTGTTTTCTGTATGGTTTAAAGCTGACTGCCAGACTGCTCTCTTTGAACACGTGGGAAATGATCGGATGGTAGAGGAGTTTTATTTTTATTTTTTTTTTGACGTGGCAAATCAGTGTTACAGGGACAGGAACCAGGGACCCAAGGGAAGCAAGGCCCAGTCCCAGTTGACAGGTAGCAGCATTGTGTTAATGGTCTCAGAGGCAGTGACACAGAGGGATGTGCTCTGTCTGTTCGTCTGTCCATCTGTCTTTTTTTTTTTTTTTTTTCCCCTCCTGATTTTCATCCTTTGGGTCAGGGGACAGGGTAGTGAGTACTGAAGACAAGCCACAAATGAAACAGTGAATGGAGTGTTTCTAGAAAGTTCTTTGCCCTTAAGTCGCCCTGCTGCTGATTTGTTGAAGGTTGTTTTATTTTGTTGTTATTGGTTTTTTTGTTTTGTTTTGTTTTGTTTTTTGTTTTTTGTTTTTTTGGTTCTTTTTTTCCGGAGCTGGGGACCGAACCCAGGGCCTTGCGCTTCCTAGGCAAGCGCTCTACCACTGAGCTAAATCCCCAACCCCTTTTTTTTGTTTGTTTGTTTTTTGTTTTTTTAATTCTCCCCTTTGGATGTTTTCTGCCTTTCTTAATTCTTCTTCTTCTCTTAATTCTTTCATTTTTAATTCCTAGAGTTTCTCACTGTTTGCAAGGATAACAATGCAAATAAAAAAAAAAAAAGACAGTTTCAGGCTGGCAGATTGGCTCTGTTGCACCTCAAGAATTGTATTCTGTTACTTTAACCCAATTTGGGGCCTCTTAGTGAAGTACCTGGTGCTTTATCTGCCTTTTGAGTGAGCCCTCCTTCCTATCCATCATACAGGCTTGTCAACAAGAGAATCTGTGTGTGTCTGTCTGTCTGTCTGTCTGTCTGTCTGTCTGTGTCTGTGTGTGTGTGTGTCTGTCTGTCTGTCTGTGTCTGTGTGTGTGTATACATGGGTGCATTCTGGGAAGGACTTAGGTAGTTTAACTAAACTCTTTCAACTCCACCTCTAGGGTCCGGACTGAGGCCTCCAAGAGAAAGGAGACTCAAGACAGGTCAGACATTTGATTACCTTGCTACTGCCTGCCCCTTCTGGTTCCCACTAGTTAGAGACGGAATCTGTGGCAAGGCCACTCCTTATAGAGATGGTGAAAGGCTGTGTCTCTTTTTCTGGCCTGAGGGAGTCATACGGGGATCTCAAAGTGCCCTCTGAAGTGACTTTCTTGACTCTAATCTGAATGGGCCTTTTGGGGGCAAGAGTTAGGCCTGCTTATCACTAGGAGACCCTTGAGTTGAAGGGAGGAAACTGGCACAGTTGTGCCACGCGCAACTGCTGTTATCCATTGTCCTGCAAGGGACTTCAGCTACAAAGCTTTGATCTGGAAGAGAGACCCTTGTCTGCATGCTTCTGGAAGCAGTGGCTAGAGTGTGTATGGGGGGAGACTGTTCGAGTCCATGGGGATGACTCTGAGGATAATCATGTTAGGTTCTGACAGATTGGGAGTGGACACTGTCAGTGACTCTTAATCTGTGAGGAGCCTTAACCGTGGTGAGCCCTGCCACTTGCAGGAGCGAGCAAAGGGCAATTTGGCTGGCTTCTCGGTTGTTCCTGACTCCAGCCAGCAGGATTGGAGACAGATGCTTCTGAGAGTATTGGCCAAGCTATTGGATACGCCGGTGCCTGCATATACCTCAGTCACAGGCTGGCTCTGCATTTCAGTGTTAAAATTCCAGTTCCAAGGTGCCTGCCTGTCCCATACTGAAGCCTCTGATCAGAGGGCTGAAGTCAGATTAACCCAGTACAGAGAAGACAGGGTGGGGAGGACGGGGGTTGTCTTCACTTGATGCCTGGTTTCAGTCCCAGACCCCTTCCCGTGTCCTGTAAGCGTCCTTTCAGATGTGCAAGTCTCCCTTTTGGTGTCTTAAAAAGCTCCCTTTCAGGAGTCCACATCACCCTGTCTCTAAAAAGCATATGTCTCTGTGGACGCACGCACTCTCACGGGTTCTCCCATACCTCCAGTATCTGAGTGGTCTACTGTAGACAGCTTTTCCTGACGGTTTGTCCAGGGGAATTAGGCTAAAGGACACACGGACTTCTATTTCTTTAATTATTATTTTTTAATGCTCCTCAGCAACTTTTTTTTTTTTTTTTTTTTAAACAGTTTTCCTTAACTGCTCGAGAAACAGTGCGAGCTTCTTAGGCTGTTTCAAGACCTGCTTCCTAAAACGCTCTTTGGCTCCGGGCCTTGGTTCTTAATGTACATTTGGCTGGTTTGGGGAAGCGGATTTTGCTTTCCTTTTAACAGCTCTACCATCTCTCTGTGGAATATTTGCATCCTCGTGAAAGTGTCAAGTCAACTTCTGGACACATAAGGAAGAGGCCCTAGTGTGTTGGGGAGGTGGTGTCCGCTGCACAGAAGTGGCTTTTCAAAGCCACCACTGTTTGGCCGGGTTCTTGAATGCTGTCACCTTATAGAGTCTGATCACAGCCCTACCTGTCTGACTTGAGGGGCATGTGCAATCTCAGCCCTGTGGCTGGCTTTCCCATAAGATAGCATTTCTCCCACTTTGAAAGTATAGTTCCAGAGTAAGCTGGACGCAGCACACGCCTATTTGGGAGGGCTGAGGCAGGAAGGACGGACAGGAGTTCAAGGCTAGTCTAAGCTATGTAGTCAGACCCTAACTCCAAAAATATAAGGTAAGTAAACAGAATGCCAGAGATACCAGCTGTAGGTTGTGCCCCACCTGCCTGGCCCTTCCCTTTTTCTCACCGAGAGAGTGGAAACTGGTTTTTGCTCAACAGTTATTAAACCTACAAGGCATCTTTGGGGAAAAGCAGAGAACTTGTAGGTCTTTTAAAGAAAGAGCTGTATTGATCAGGGTTCTCTAAAGGAACAGGACGGATAGAATGGATATATGTAGTAAAAGGGAATTTATTAGACTGGCTTAAAGGATGTGGTCTGCACGGCCCAGCAGTGGCTGTCTGAGCTGGAGAAACAGAGAATCTGGTAGTTGCCTCTGCAGTTATAAGAAGGCATGGAAGGTTGGCACGATTCCTGGAGAGGTCTTTGGTCTGCATTGGCATCCCAAAGATTTTTTTTTTTTTTTGAGTATTGGTGAAGGAATGCCAAAGCAACAGGATTCACACGCTGGCCCTGCGAGAGTGACCGCCAAGAGCAAGCAAAAAGCGAAGCTTCCTTCTTCCAGCAGGTGCCACCCAGATTTAGGGTGGGTCTTCCTGCTTCCAATAATGTGATTAAGAAAATCCCATACAGGAGCGCCCATCAGCTGTAATTTTAATTGGCTCCAGATATGGTCGTCAGATTGACAGCTAAGATCAGGTGACCAGGTGCCCCAGGTGCCAGTTTATCTTGTCCTTGCTGGGAGCAACAAGAAGAATTGCCCAGATGCTGGAGAACTGGGGTAACAGGAAGTCCTGGTACCAACCCACCGGTGGCGGACAGGAAGTCTCTTTTCATTGGTGAAGGTACAAAATAATGGGCCAGGAAAACAGACGCCGAGCTTCAGAGTTCCTCACCTGTGGACTCTGTTGACCTTGATTTCCTGAAAGCTGACTTATTCACAACACCATTGGCCTCACCCCAAAATGGAGCTCTTGGTTCCGCTCTGTGACCTTTTCCCGTGGGTTTGGAACCAATCCCTTAAGTTCTTTGAGCATCTCTCATTTCCCTGGTCAGAGGGTGTGGTCCCACACCTGTGGTGGGAATTCAGTAACACAGAAGACTGGCACCTGAGGTACTCGGCAAACGGCATACGGAGGAAACACTACATACATGTAAGCTCCCACCCATTTATTTCATCCCTGCAGACGGCCTCTGCTTCTTTTTACCACGCCCTGTTAGAGAGTGACTAAGAGGTCCTGAGTTTCTTCCACTCTTTCCTTATTGGCTGAGATTTAAGCCACCTCTTTCTGACCTCCTAAAAGGGTTCTGGAGTCTGAGGGTCTGCATTGGAACCAGTGTCCACCCCCTCCCAGCCTCCCCACGTGTCTTCCTCCCCCCACCCCAAGCCTGGCAGGAGGCCCCCTAAGTGAGCAGCCCACTCCATGACCCACCTAGAGAGGCCTTCCAGTGCTGGCTTATATATGCTAATAGGCCTGACTTGTCCTGGCTTGTTTGTAGTGATTTGTAGAGGCATTTATATGCAAATACTATCAACTTGCTGAGTTAATTATCATGTGCCCTCCCCCCAACCCCCTCTCCTGCAAGGCCTCCCAGCCAGACTGGCCTGATCTCTTTCTGCCTTCAACTCTTCCTGGCTTTGCCTCCTAGTCAGTCCCCCTTCCTGTACCAGCTGGCCTGGTCACAGCGCCTTCGCTGCCGTGTTGCTTGTCACAGGAACCATGTGGTCAAATGTGGCAAACTGGGCGTGCTAGTCATGGCCCATTTCCAGCCATCTCTGAGAGACAGCCTGTTGCCTGCAGAGCCCAGCTCACACAGTGCTGAGCTTTCAGTTGTTTTACCTGCCACCTCACAAACCAGGCACTTGGCTCTGTCAGTGTTTGATACTCAGTCTTCAGTGAGGATGATAGTTTTTATAATTGTTTTAGTTCCCCATATTTAAACAACTCCAATTTATGAATTCAGAGCCCTGGCTAGAGGCTATTCCAAAAGGATGCTCCCAACTGACCCCCCAACCTAGGGAATTAGGAGTGGACCTCAGACCAAGTCCCCTGTTGACATTCAGGGGTGGATCATGTCAGCTTGGGGGCACTTATGGTGAGCATTTGTCTTGGCTTTATTTGCATATAAATATCTAAGCTTGTGGCGTCCTTCACTCAAGTGGCTTCTTTCTGGCCACTTGATGTCAGTAGCTCTCTCTCTCTCCTGTTGACAAGACTGTCCATCTTGTCACAAGGAATGGCCTGAGGAGGTAGACCTGCCCCTGGTTGAGGACCACAAAGTAGAGGCTGTTATGGCAGGCCCCTGGCTTCTCCTGCCAAGTTCTGCATCATCGCCGCTTTGTCTAAATGGCAGCGTGCTGGCTGAGGGGCCTCCAAGCCTGCCATTCTGCCTGTCTGATAATCAGACGGTTCCGTGGGCTTAATTCCACAGTAGTCTTTTTTAGCATCTGGAAACTAGTATCCTTTTCTTTCAGGGCCTGGTGGTGAACTGACTTTGAGGAGGTAACATTGTTGCCTGTGGCTGGCCACTTAGTGGGTAGAAAGAGAACAAGTCGCCCACCATGCATTGCAGACACATTTGCCAGTGGCCTCTGGAGGAATGTGTGAACAGGTGGGAGTAAGTGAAAACACACGTTTTATAAAACCTGCGGTGTCAGAGGGACATCTTCATGGGACTGGCTGCATTTCCAGCCTGAGCCAACAGCATGCTGGACATGAGTTGACTCTGGTCCTTTCCAGCGTAAAGAAAGACAGGACACTTTTTACAGTTATGGAGTCAGAGTCTCTCCATCCCCATACTTCCCTCTCTTCTTCCTTTTCTTTACCCTCCCCCACCTTCTCTCTATGTGGTGGGACCAGGACTACACAGATGCATGGGACAGTAGCTGACAAGTCTGGGTCTCTAATCTTTGTGGGCCCCACCCAGGGAGGTCCCAGGCAAGCACCCTGGCCTGACCAGGCCTAGAAGGAGGATAAATACACTAAGGACTAAGCAGCGTTCTTTTGACATCACACAGACGAATGCTTTGGACTCATTTTGTTCACAAGGTCCCTTTTGTTAGTTAAGGGGGTGAAAGTCCACAGCTGTGCCTGGAAATTGGGGAAGGGCTCTACTGGGATGGCCTTGTTTTGGAAAGTCCAAATGCAGTACTAAAGGCTGCGATCTGAGCCAGTGATGTATGCGAGTCTGACGGGGCCTCGAGATAAGGTGAAGAGAATTTTAAAAGTTACTCCCAGATAACTATGCCTGGGGCCAGTCACGATTTATGGCCAGCTGGTAGTCATGGCTGTGTGCTGGTCTCACCTTATCTTTTGGGCTCAGGCTCTGTAGCTTAACTGGTAATGTTCTGTTTATCTTTTGTGGGGAGGTGGGGTACAGATGGGGTCTTTGATCAGCTTTTGTTGTGAAGCTGTTCTGGATTCTGTCTCCAGGGTCCCTGATGATGATCTGCACTAGGGTGCTGTATTATGGGGTTTCCAGGGGCCTGGGGTGCAGGCCCGTCATGGAGTGTCAGGGCCTGGGGGAAGGGTGCCGTGGCCTTCTATAGCCCCAGCCTAGGATTCGTTCCCCCCCCAGGTCAGCCGCCTGCCACCTCTAGACCTTCTTCCACCGTGGCAGGCCTGGCCAGCACGCCCAGCGAGCTTTCCCAGGCTCCTGAGGTTTTTTTGGACAAGAGTTGAGCCAAGGAATCTGAGGATGCCCAGAAAGATCTTCATGGGAAAAAGTTATCTTTCTGATATAACTGGGAGACACTCAGCATCCAGTCTCCCAGCTTTCTCACCCCAACCCCAGCATTCTCCAGGAGAAACCCTGTGCTGAGCAATACACCTACTTAGCTTTTGTACTCAGCTTATTTTACTCAGTTTATGTAGATGATTTTGCCTTTTTATCTATTATGATGA
Organism: Rattus rattus; assembly: GCF_011064425.1. NCBI lineage: Eukaryota > Metazoa > Chordata > Mammalia > Rodentia > Muridae > Rattus > Rattus rattus. The sequence goes on from NC_046170.1 coordinate 28,440,242, forward strand.
TGATGACTGACTTGTTTGCTTTTGAGACGTTTATGTAGACTTGCCTAATTATTATTATTGTTATTGTTGTTGTTGTTGTTGGTGGTGGTCGTTTGTTGTTTGCTTTTGAGACAGGGAAACTCCTGCTGACCTGGAGCTCACTATGCAGACCTGGCTGGTCTTGAACTTACAGACAATTGCCTACCCTTGACCCCTGTTGAGCCCTGAGATTAAAGCAGTCCACTGCTGGGCCCAGCCTACTTTGCCTTTAATAATCAGGTTGTCACATGTGTCGTGTACATCCCGTCTTTAAAGAAAAGTTATTTCAAACTCTGTGAACAGTCCCTGCGTGACGGTGTGTGTAGGTGTCCTCAGAGGTCCCAAGACTGTAGTGACTCTTCCCGAGCAGGAGTTGCAGCTGGAACAGTTGTGAGCCACCCAGACATGGGTGTTGGGGACCACGCTTGGGTCTTGCTCAGGATCGGCTCCAACTCCGAACCTGGGAGCTAGCTCCCCAGCCTCTCTGCGTTCTTTCTTATTTGTATTTAAGAAGTTACAATGTTAGGTTTTTTAGTTGGCAGTAAGGATACAATGAAAACTTCCTCCAGTCTTTGGAATTAATCTACAGAAATGTCACTGCATTAAGAACAAACTAAGGCAGGAAGTTTGTGGGTGCCTTTCTAAGGACAGAAGATGGAGTGGACTCCTTCCTCATCACCCCCCTCCCGCCCCTCCCCCGACTTTACCTATTCGGTAGACCACTGCCATCTGCTTTAAAAAATTTTTTTTTTTTTTTTCATTTCAAATCCTCAAAGACAAAGGGACCTGGAAGCTCAGACCTGTCCTTCCACATTCCTGAGTAATTTGGTTTTGATTAACCCAAGGAGAGAAGTTGGTTTCTCCTAGCGACCGACTTTGGGACGGAGGGGATCAAAGCGTCAGGAGGGCCAGTGCCCCTCTTGCAAGGTTCCCCTCCTCCCTCCCGCCCTCTGCTGGCCCCTATTCTCTCCCCCTCCTCCCCCCACCCCTTTTAGAGTCCTGAGCCTTAGCAACTTGGAATTTCTGACTCTCCTAGACGTGGAAGTGTCTCAGAGCTTTGGGTGGACCAACCCAGGAGAACCCCATCTTCCTAGCACCACCCCCCCCTCCCCAAAGCTGCAGAGCGCATTCCTGTGCTAATCCTGCTGCCCGATTGCAAATGGCTGTAATTGTGTGAGCCCCAGGATGGGCCTACGTGCAGCTTTTCTTCTTTGAGGAGGTGGCTAAAAAGTTCATTTACATAGAGAAATGAGACTGGCCTTGTGATCCTTGGTGGTAGAATAGACTCAGCCTAATAAGAAAGGGGCCTTCTCTGTGCCGTCTCTGCCTCCCCCACAGCAGTCCTGGGAGGGAGTGTGTGTGGGGTGGGGAGGGAGAGAGGGAGGGAGACAGAGAGAGAGAGAGAGAGAGACAGAAACAGACAGACAGAGACAGACAGACAGGAGAACACACTTCTTTGTGTCCTACAGGGCATTTTAGGGGGAGGGCAGTTCAGACAGAGCATTCTGCTTTGATAGTAAGAAGTCAGGGTAGAATCCAAGGCTGGCTCACTGTGGGCAGTCTTCCCATAACCCCCACGCAACAGGTTCTAAAGACTGGGTCTCAATGTGTAGCCTTGGTCTGGAACTCACTATAGAGTTACAAGGCTGGCCATGAACTCCCAGAGAATCAGCAAGGTCTGCCCCAGGAGTGCTGGCACACGGCAGGCAACACCCCAATAGTGCCCTCTTCCTCATATGTTTGTGTGTTTTGCTTGCATGTACGTGTGTGTCCTTTGTGTGCCTAGCACTTGCAGAGGCTAGAAAAGGGTGTTTGATCCTTAGAACTGGCATGACAGGCCATTGTAAGCCACCATGTTGGGATTGAACCCAGGTCCTCTCCAAGAGAACCAAGTGCTCTTAACCACTGAACCCCACGTTGCAATTCTTTGTAGGGTAAAGCAGTGAGAACTATCTGTAAGAGCATGTGTCCCGAGGAGTGTGCTTCCGTCCAGAGTGGAGTTAAGTGCTTCTGTGTTCACACTGCTGACACCCCCACTCTAGTCCTTAGCCAGTGCCCGTGATAAGAACAATTGCACCCAGGTGTTACCAGTTCCAGCTCACTGGTCCAGTTTCTCCTCTTAGCCCATCCAAGGCCCCCTCTGGAAGGTTAGTGGAATTTGTGCCTTTGGTAAAACAAGAAGTGGGTGTTGGTTGGTGTTTTAAATCAGGGAGGTATCTAATTCCTTTAACAGGCTGGCCTCCTGGGCAGGCACGGAAAAAAAAAAAAAGAAGAAAAAGAAAAGAAAAAAAAAAAAACTGGAAGTCTGAGGTAGAAGGGGCCTGGAGCTGGTCTCTGTTTGGGACAGAGCAGCGCAGCTGTCTGACCCCGGGTGAAAAGTTCAAATCTGCATTTAAAAGGAGTGTCATGACCCCCAACCCCTTCCCCTAGTCAAGTTGAAACTGTTCACGTTCTCTAGGATATGATCCAGCGTTGCATTAGGACATCTGATAGATTCAGATGCCCTGGCCAAGATCTGATGATGCTGTGGGGAGGGGCTGTTGGGAAGGAGGGGGGCATCCCTCTGAGATGTAGTGTTTGAACAGCAATCGGCCTTGAGGACCAGAAAGGGGAGATTTCTTCCTAGGTCAGACCCTAAAGTCCTTGGCCAGTTGCTTCAAGGCCATCCTGGGCTTTGTGGGATCCTGGGAGGTAGGGAGGGGTAGCGTCTGTGTCCCAAGCCCCCCTTTTCATGGAGATGATGGGCATTGATGGAGGACTTGCTCCCCTGTGTCCTTTGATGGTGTAGAACACAGTCGAATGAGGGCTTCTGGGCTTTTTCAGGAAGCACCCATGACTCTGTTGGGGAGAATGGAGTTGGGCCCAGTGAGAAACTGGAATGGGGTAGGAAGACAACCTTGGTGGCCTTGCACTGGGAGCCTGAAAAGCCAACTGGCCACTTCTGCGTAGAGGGGGCCTGCATAGCGCCAGAGTTGTCTACTTGGGCATTAGGTGAATGTAAACAGTTCGACCTCTCCGATTTTACATCCCTAAAGGGGCTGGGTGTGAATACAAATGGGTATTAGGCCCCTGTGGTTTCAATGACTTCCCTCAGTCCCCTTCCCGGTGCTAACTAGCTGGTCTTTAACCTGCCCTGGGAGGAGGAAGAGAAAGTCATTTGCAAGCTTGGAGACTCGAGCTAGCCTTTCTTTTCCTTTGCTTTGCTGAAGCTCCGGCTCACCAGGGGAAGTCGGCTGACGTGCTTTCGTGTGTGGTGGAGGGAGAGAAGTTTGCTAGATCCCAGGACTTGGTCAGGTGCACTTGGAAAGCTGGGAACTGGGTTAAGGTGACCACTTAGCTGTGCCAAAGGGTACCACACACTCTTGTTTCCTTCTTTCCTAGTCTGTTGGGTGTTTGTTTGTTTGTTTGTTTGTTTTTGTTTTTTTGAAAGGGATTCGACCTCTGGAGCCTTCAAGACCCTTTATGGTGTCTGCAAGACTAGTGCTTTTGAGAAGGGGTATCTTGTTTGGTTGTTTAACAACACACTTGCCTCCTCTTCAGGAGATCTTAGCAGTGCACAAAGTCTCCAGGGCTGCGTCAAACCACATGCTTGCCCAGAAACTTCTGGGATGTATTTCTTCTGTCTGGCATCCTTCAGGAACCTGCACACCTCAGCTCCTGCTGAGCTCCACAGCCTGTCCTCAGGTCCTGGAAGGGTCATCCTTCCTTTCTACCACAGGGCCGTTTGACCTATAGAGGAAGGAACAGGTCACCCCACCCCCACAGTGTATGTTGGTTGGGTTTCAGGTTCATGTGTTCGAGGCCTGGGCATTTCTGTTCCTTGTGGTGGCTCTGAGTCCAGTCATGCCATCATGGGGCATTTTAATTAGCAGTGCCTTAGTCATTAGTGAGTTATTGTTTTTGTCTGGAAATACTTAAGTACTGTTTATTCGATGTCTCAACGAGATGCAAAACAGCAATTAAGCAGAAATTTGTTGTATGAGGCAGGGACCAAAGCGGACCGTCGTGAGGCAGTTGTGGTTCCTTTAAACCAGGGGAAATCGCTCTCCCCTTTGGCCTCCTGATCATCCGAGTGCTCCAGATTCTGGTTTTCCTCCCTGACCTGCACCCTGGAGTTATCGGGCAGAAATACTTGGGAACCTCTGGTATGGATGAAGTTTAGGTTTGAAGGGTTAACGTTCACATTTCTTCCCTGGCCTTTTTCCTTAGTGACCTAGCGTATTTTGAAACCCTCTCAGATGAGGGTTAACTGTGTGTGATAACTTTTACATACCCCTTTGGGATGATTTATGGAACCCAAGTCTATTCTCCTTGCACTTCCCAAGACCATGTGTGTCCTTGCATCAGTCTCACAAAGCTTTTGTGTCCGTTTAGCAACACGGGACAGAAGGATACATATCTCTCCTTTAGTTTATTATTTTTTTCTTTTAGAATAGATTAGCGAAGATGTTAAGAGGATTTCTGGCTGAAGTAGAGCCAGAGAGGCCGTTAAAAATTAAGATGGACAAAATAAAACTAGCCCCTAATCGGGCAGAAGGGATGTTCGTGGGACTGCCTGCAACTCTGGCCAGTGGCACTGACCCCAGAGGCAGCAATCTGCTGCTGAGCACATCCCACCCCCCCACCCCACAGCGTGCAACCAGAGGTTTATGGGAAATGGAATCCCGTGAACAGGCTGGGGACTCCTGCAAGGAAGGGTGGCCAGTTAACTCTGAATATATTGCATGACCATCCCTGGGCAGGAGTAAATGTCTTCCTACTCTGTTCTGCACTGCGGACCCTGGTTTCACACTCTTCTGTGACTCTTCCTGCTTCCTCCTCTTTTTTTTCCCCACCCCCTTTTTCTTTTCCTTTTCAAACAATATCTTCTGACTTCCAGATTTCTGATAAATTGATAAGAAGCATCTCGTGAGTCGATAGAGCTGTAGACACTTTGCCAATATAACCCCGGCTCTATTGATCTGCCAGTAAATTAAAGTCTTACTTAGAGGCTGCCAATATTTCTAATCTCCTGCCTCACCAATTACATCCTCCCAGCTACCTGGAAGGAGGATGTGAGTCTTTGAACTTTTATGGTGATGTTTGAGGGGTGGGGCTATGCCCCGTCTGTGGGGTCCTGGGAGGTGCTTGCCTCCCGTGTCTGTAGAAGAGAGGTGCGCAGAGGAAAAGGAAATCTGTGTATGTCCTTATGGGATCTGTTCCCGCGCTGTAAGGTTTATTAGTCAGAATTGTTGAAGAACAGATTCCATCACAGGGGTCAGGAACATTTTATGTCCCGTGTCGGCAGCAGCTCTTCCTCATGGATGGGCCAGAGAAGGTTAAGGGGAACTGGTATTAAAAGTTACCCTGGGCAAAACCAACCCCTAAGGTGGTTGTCTTCACCTTAAAAGCTGTGTAAAAATCTTCTATGCAATTTTTATCCTCAACACGGGGAAAGCAAAGAAGTTTGTATCAAAAGCTTGGTTGTTAAGAAAAGACAACAACAGAAAACCTCCAACTAGCCCAAGTGTAGGTGGAAGAGGGCAGGAAAGTCATGCTGAGAATGGCCGTGCAGTAGATACGACCACATGTGGGCACTTAGTCCCCTGCTCCTCCCCACCTGCGCCCCCAACCATCCCTCTCCCGCATGCCTTTAGTGGGTTGAATGGTTGGTTTGCGTTAGCCTCATTGGAGCAGAAGAACGAAGGTGAGAGAATTATTATTTGTGTGTGTGTGTGTGTGTGTGTGTGTGTGCGTGCGTGCGTGCGTGCGTGTGCAGCTTTTGCAGAGGTCCTCCCTCTGTCAGTCCTGTCTCTGGCCTCCCCCTCGTTTGTCTCAAGTGAAGAGCTGCCTGAGATTGTCCACTCAGTGATCTTGGGGCTCATCGAGTTCCCTGCTGGGATTCCCACTTCCGGCAATGGCTGTGTGAGCAAATCGTTTGTCCGATAAGCCCTTTTCAAGTCCTGTTTATGTGGTTGGCTTTGGGAAGAAATCTCCAGATAAATGCCATGTTCCTTCTAATACACCAGAGCCAAAGAAAATGGTGGGGTTGGGGGAGAAAGAAAAGAAAAGAAATGAAAAGAAAAAAAAATAATTCCTTCTCTCTTGTCCGACACCTGTGTTTGTGTTTCTGCTTCTGGTGTCACGGGATATTTTTTGATGGGAAATCCAGTCTCCGAGGCCTGTCTCTTCTCAGTTACTCTGAGGAAGGGTCAGGAGGTGTCTGGATTAGACCAGCTTGGATTCTGACTCCTAGCCTTCATGTGCAAGACGTTCAAGCTTGCTCTTGGGGTGCCTCAGCTGGGTCGTACAAGAGCAGGTAGAGGGCGACGAAAGGCCTCCCCTCCCTATCTGATGCCTTGTAAAGGAAAGAGAGGGAATGTCGGGAAGTGGGGGCGGGGGCATCCAAGATGGTGACCTGTGAGGCCAGGAAGGAAGCCTGCTCCATGCATTGCCCAGTTCCCCTGTTGCTGGCCCTCAAGAGCCTCGCTACAGGTTGCTTTGCCTTCCTCAGCCTGAGTGAGTGAAGATGATGTTGGACAAGGAGAAACCCCAGGAGGTTGAGGCTGACTTTCCCCTTTGTTTGGACGGCATTGTATTGGAGGAGGGGTTTAAATCTTGTTCACACCTGTCGGGGCTGAAGGCTGGCTTTGAGAGCAGTTTGTAACAAGACTTCTGTTGTTGTTGCCCAAAAAGTTTCCAGCTCACAACAGAGGAACTTTATTGTAGCAACTTGTTAATGTTCAATTAGGCAAATTCAGAGTGCCCTGGGGCGGTGGAAGGGCGTGCTAGCTTTCTCTGGGAGGCCTACTGCCCTTGTTCCCAGGGATGAGAAGGGGCAGGCAAAGCCTTCTCTCGCTCAGCTCATGATGGGGGTGGGGGGTAGGGCAGTAGCTGGCTCTTGGCTCAGCCTGTGAGGCCAGTGAGGAGGAAAGGAGCCACCTGAGGCTTGAAGCGGGTCTTGTGTTATAACACTTAAAACCCGTTTGTTGGCAGTCCTTGGTGCGCCTTACTCTTGGGTGTGGTGTAGGTTGTGCCGGATGCACCATTTGCCTATGGGTAGGGACAGCTAACCTGGTGTGTTGCAGCCATGTGGTCCCAGACTGTAGAAGAGTACCGGTGCCTTAAGGAATCTGAGTGTGTTCTCCCTAGCTGATTCTTGACCCGCTCTGAGGTCTTGAGCCCATTGGAAGGCAAAGCTCTTTCCTCTGAAAAGCAGTTCCGACTGGAAGGTACTTTTGAGTGTTCGAAGGACCGATGTTAGCTGACCCTTCCCTTTTCATGCCAGGAAGGAATTAAAAATAAGGGGGGGGGGCAGAGGACTGACTGCAACGTTCTTTCGCTAGAGCATCTCAGGGTCCTTTCCAGGCCCACTGTCAACCCACCTTTGCAGGAGGAAGTATGTGGTAGGTGTTTCCTTGTCCTATCTCTGGGAAGCCTCTGTGCTGGCAGTAAAATATTGCCCCCATGGCAGCCATACCCGTAGTGTTGAGCGATGAGGAGGGCGAGGCACCAGCAGTGTATTAAACACTAGTTGAGCGCAGGAGGGGCACTATATCACAGGAGAGAGATAAGCAAAGTTCTCTGATAGTGGATCAATAAAGGTTAGTGACATCATATCTCAAAGTGAGGGAACCTGCTTTCTGCACAGCCATTTATCAGATCCCAGCCTGGAAGGCCATTAACCCCTTTCCAGCCAGATTTCTGCTTGCTGGACACAGACTTAAGTTCCCTGTTTAGGTGTTGGGGTAGTAAGGAGAGTGTCATCTCCCACAAGTACTGCGTTTGAAGGGTCTTTGCTTTGCTGGTTATGCAAATACCTTCTTCTGCAGTTAACTTATTAAACCAGCTGCCAGGCTGGGGCATGCATGGAGCGTTTATGGAAAATTTCTTTACTTTGAAATTCATGTAGAAATTCCCATAAAAAGCGTTTCTCCCGGAGTCCTAGCATGATGCCTGCCCGTTACGGGGCGTGCAGCTGTATCGCTGTTGGGTATATGAGGTCTGCGTTCTTATGTTTGATGTTTGATAATCAAGGGTCTTTAAAGTTTTCCCCTCAAAATTTTAGTTAAAAATTTTTCAATGCAGGTAGACATTGAGCAACATCCCCTCCCCCATTTTCTTGCAATCAAGTAATTTTGATTGGAACAGAATATTGACATTATATAAACTTGAGATAGATACACTGTTTACCCTTATAGTTTACCCGTAGAGACTTGGTGGTTTCAAGATGTCCAAGTCTCTCAGTGGCCTAGAATTGACAAATAGTAGCCAGTTATTAGAAAAGATCTGCCCCAGTTCCTATTTTCTTATTGTCTTGGGACCAAGAATGATTTTTAAATGGTGGTGGTGATGATGATGGTGGTGGTGGTGGTGGTAGTGGTGGTGGTGATGATGATGGTGGTGATGATGATGATAGTGGTGGTGATGATGGTGGTGGTAGTGATGATGATGATGATAGTGGTGGTGATGGTGGTGGTGGTGATGATGGTGGTGGTGGTGGTGAGGATGATGGTGGTGGTGGTGGTGGTAGTGATGATGGTGGTGGCGGTGGTGATGATGCGTGTGTTCATTAAAAAGAATACTGTCTCCTGATACATGACATTCCACAGAGAACCTGTTTGTGCCTATCAATACTTGGCCGCACTCGGCCATTTCTATATCTAGGGTGGCTTTCACGCCGCAGCAGAGCGAAGCTGAGACTCAGGAGAATGTTCGTCCCACAGGGTCTAAAATAGGTACCAGGTTCTTTACAGAAACACCCTGCTGGTCCATCTAGCTCTATGTCAAATCTCCCGATGATTTGCTATGTGACCTTGAGCAAATCACTTCTTGTTTATCCATTCACTCATTAATACACATATTTACTTATGTATTTATGTGTGTATTTATTTGAGGTGCAGTCTCTCATGTAATCCTGGCTGGCCTGGACTCGCTATGTAGACCAAGCTGGGCTCAAACTCATAGAACACAGAAAGATAACCTGCCTCTTACTTAGTGTGTGTGTGTGTGTGTGTGTGTGTGTGTGTGTGTGTGTGTGTGTGTGTATGAATGTGTATGAATAAGGTAGTGTCTCTTTATATAGCCCGTGCAGGCCTGAACTAGCTATGTAGGCTAGCCTCAAGCTCACAGGACGCACAGAGATCCACTGTATGTATGTATGTATGTATGTATGTATGTATGTATGTATGTGTGTGTGTGTGTGTTTGAGGCAGATTCTCTATGTATTGCAGGTTGATTCTCCTGCCTCAGCTTCTTAAGTGCTGGGATTTCTGGCTTGTGCCTTTACACCCAGCCTTAATTTTCTTTACTCTCCTTCAGTTTCATTAATCTCTTTAATATAATTTCACCTCCTGCTTATTTGAGGGCGTTTTGAAAGTCGTGAAAAATGGCTTTGAAAAACAACTTGCGTGTGCCAAGCGCCTCGTGTTAGATTAGAATGCTTGGCTTTGAACACCCGAGTGCGGGGACACGAGACGTACCCTACCGAAACGCCATCTCTGGTGTGAGAGCGTGAGGCTTGCGGAGGGCGCATCCCTGATCTGAGTTGGGGGAAGTTTGTGTTTCTTTGTCTCTGAAAACTTGAAAGCCTGAGTCTCTCCAGAGCAGTCATCCCTTGCTTTACAGGAGAACATCAATTTCCCTCTGTGACTGCTTGAGAGTTTTATCCTTAAAGAGTTGAATCACTTTTCTTTCCTTCCCACTGGTGATTTATGGATGGGGAGAGCAGGCCTTTTCCTGTAGGTCTTGGACTGTTTATCTTTTTTGGTTGGGCCCTGACAATCCGTTGGCTGGGATGTTCCCTTTGGCTGGGGCGCTTGGGGGCAGTTGCCAGTTTCACAGGCTGGGGGTAGCTGGGGGAGGGGTGAGGCCAGAGATTTCCAGCCCAAAGCTAATGGGAGGATGTCCAAGTGGGAAGTGTATTTTCATTGAGGAAGTGTAGGTATTAGAAGAGGCTGGATTACTGTGTGATTGTGCTGTCAATACTGCCGTATTGAGTCTGTGAGAGCCCGCACAATACAGGGAAACACTTAACTCACTACTGCTGCTTATTGAGAAGCCAATAGCAATTTACTTGCTGACACTTGACATCAAATCCATTCCCAGAGGTGGAGCTCCTGCAAACCACCATGGTGTTCCCTCCCTTGCCTGGGCCCCTCTCCTACCTCGGGGGGTCCACCCGTGTGTGCATGCGTATGCCCATTCTCTCTCCCTCTCTCTCTCTCTCTCTCTCTCTCTCTCTCTCTCTCTCTCTGTCTGTGTGTGTGTGTCTTGTCTGTCTGTCTGGGCCAATGGCTGCTGCTGGTCATGGAGGACTGGGAGTGGGGTGACTGTGGGGAAGATGTCCCTGTTTCCTAGGCACAGCGGACATGACCTTCTAATCATTCTCCTGTTTGTGTTCTTTCAACAAGTGCTGAGTGACCCCCTCTTGGATCCTCCCTGGGGAGTGTGTTTTCTGCATGTGGGAACTTTCTCCGCCTCTCTCCATAAAACAGTTGGTTCCTTAAAATGGATACATGAGGAAGTCATATGTGGGAGAGGCTGAGGAACACTGCCTCTCCAGGAGATGGAGGGTTGGGGGCAGGGTAGCAAAGAGGAGAGTCAAGGCTGTGAGGAGTGAGAGTGTGTGTGTGTGTGTGTGTGTGTGTGTGTGTGTGGCGGGGAAGGGTCGATGAGCCCAAGGACTATGTGGCCCTAGCAAACTGAGATCAGGCAGAACTCTGGTTCTTTGGCACTGCTCACAGGACGTCTCTGCAAAGTGGCTGTTTGAAGAACGGTGGCTTTTGCCCTCAGACCCTGACTTCTTTGACTCATCAGCTCAGAAGTCCATTTCTGGAAGGGAAACCCGATGAAAGCACCATGGTTTAGGGGTGACCGGTTGGAAGTTGCCACGGGCTCCTCTGGTATTAAGTTTTGGCTTTTCGTTCTTTATGCTTGGGGACTCTCCCAACTCTTTCAGCTCATCTTCGCCTGGGTGGGTTCACAAGCAGTCGCTGCAGAGGGGTGAAGGAAGAGTTCAGCTTCAGTTGTCGGCATTGGGTGGCCTCACCCAGACAGCGCGGATGGTGTCTGGAGGAGCAAGGGAGACTTGGCCCTAGACAAACCACCGTTAATTCAGTGGACACGGCTTCAGTCCGGATGCTTCTCCTCAGTTGAGAGATTTGGCTGTCCTCTTTCTTTCATGGACTCTTCCCTTCCCCAGCCACATTCACCCACATCACTTCCTCTGCCAAAACCCCCTTCACTTATTTTCTTTCTATCGAGAAAGGCAAAGTTATGTGGAAGTGAGGCATGAAGCATGTGGGTCTTACATTTTCTCCTGTGACCCAGAGTATAGACCAAACCTGTTTATTTAGTGTCACGCTAGGGCCAGAGGCGCCTTGTGGTACTATATACACTTTGCTTGTGGGATGACTTTCTCGGAGGAAGTGGGGTGTTGTTTGACTCGGTTTACTGATGGGTTGGCAGGACGTAAAACTCAGTGCCATAGTGTGGTATAGATGGGGCCACAAAAGCCTTTGAGCAGCGTTGACCAGTATTGTGGTATGTGGTGTTGTTGTATCCTCTTTCTTGGTTACGTATGTGTCTCTAAGGTTGGCACCTGTGGTAACAAGATGACATGAGGTATACCTGGTAGGTCCCTATCTGAATTCTGACCCCTTCAGGTTTCACAGCGTTCACCTGACCCCCTTTTTTTTTTTCTTCCCGGAGCTGGGGATTGAACCCAGGGCCTTGTACTTGCTAGGCAAGTGCTCTTCCATTGAGCTAAAGCCCCAACCCCTCACCAACCCTTTCTTAAAATCCAACTTTTCTGTAAAACGGTTTGAAGGATGCCTTAAGCCATTTCTCCTTTTCTCTCTTCTTTTCTAAGATGTTTTTATTTTTATTTTATGTGTATGTGGTGTGTTTTATCAGTATGTATGTCTGTGTACCACATGACTGCTTGGTGCTTGCCGAATGAGAAGAGGGTATCTGAGCCCCTGGACTGGTTGTGAGTGACCATGTGGGTGATGGGAACTGAACCCAGGTCCTCTGCAGGACTGGCTAGGACTCTGACTCCCACTTCTGTCATCTGTATAGCCGATACCCTCCGGGTCTCTGGGAAGAACTTCAGGAATCGGCTAGAACTGCCTGTTTGGGGCAGCAGGGACTCAGGTGCACAGAGCAGTGGGGCTGTCCCAGTTCCCGAGGGCAGTCAGTAATGACCACAGTTATTCTAGGCTAGTGGTAGGAATGGCTGGGGAGGTCCTTGTGTCCAGGTTGGCTCCTGACAAGCTTAAGGCAGTGACAGCCTTGACGTTGTGTAGAGCCAGCCGTCAGGTTCCAGCTCACATAGACACAGTCACGTGCACTTTCCAGAACTGAATATGGGCTGGCTTGAATTGTTTTGTTTAAAAGGTGTGCTCTGGGGCCTGGGGTGTTGTCTGGGCACTGTGGTTCACAGCCTTCTGTGTTAGCAAAATTCGAGGAGCTATGCTTATTATATTACTTTCCGTCATCAGAGTGTCTGGGCCCAGCCTTTCATGCCTCCTCATCCTGGTTCTTGCAGGCCTCGCACAGGCCCAGGTGCCTTGTATTGAAATCAGCATACCTCGAGCCTACCGTGTCCGCCTCCCCCAGTCTTCTCCTATCTCTAGACAGGCAGACCTTGTGAAGACATGGCTTGGAGACAGCATCTAGCCTGCACATAGGTTTGGTTCTGCATGTACAACATTTTTAAGATCAGCTTACTTAACTGTCAAAATCTGTATTGAATCCTTTCAAAACAACAACAACAACAACAACAAAACAGATTTGCCCCCCTCCCCCTTTTGTATCCGGAGCAAAACTTGGCTAGGTCAGAACAGGGATCAGGGATCACCTCCTCTCTTGCCAGACATATGTGGAGATATTAATATTTTGAGAAAGGGAGGTTCTTGCTGGCATTGAACCTGTCATCCTCCTGCCTGAGTTTCCAGTACTAGGAGAACAGGTATGCACCACCATACCTTGCTGGCACATTCACTTTCAAGGTTGCTTCCTTTTCTGTACCTTACCCGCCTGACCCCATGACCTTTGTTACAAGTTCCAGGCACTGCAGTGAGGTTAAAACCAGAAGTCCTGTCTGTTCCACTCGTTCAGGTTCGTCCTTCCTCCGTACAGCTAGTTAAGCGAGATGCACGATTCTGGTGCGTTTTCAACGTTGTGAAGGAAGAGGATCATGAGGCTTGCAGGTTGTTTGTATGGGTGTCCTTGAGGGAGAGGCCTTCTGGGAAGGCGGCATCTGAGAGACTGGTGCGTGGATGCGATGTAGGGAGATCTAGACAGATGACTCTTCCTGAGGCCTGAGTCAGAGCCTGCCTGGTGAGGGCTGCAGAGGAGCAGCGAAGAAAAGATCAGAGTGGTCTTTGAGGATTGAAGTCTCCTTCATCTCCGCCATCTCCTATGGTGACTACGCTTGCGCCTTGAGCAGAGCGGACGCTGTTGCAGATCAGCAATGACTGGCTTGTGTTAAGGCCGGTTCCTCTAGCCGAGGCGCTGGGGGTGGGGTGGAAGTTTGAAGACTCCAGGGTTGCAGGCAGCAGCCAGGGGACAGAAGGCTCTGCCAGGCTAGCTGTGGCACGTGGGTAAGATGTGGTGCTTGGGAAGGCTCGTACAACAGAGTGCAGCTTAAAGCAACGGAAATCTGTCCTAGCCACGACTTTGGAAGTGAGGCGTCTGAGTTCAGACAGGGTACCAGCAGGGCATGCACTGTCCGTACATCTCGAGGGAGGGTCCGTCCTCATCCCTTTCTAGCTTCTGGGGGCTCTTGGAAGTACTTAGCATTTATTACCCTGGAGCTCTGGCTGCATCTTCTAAAGGCCTCTCTGAGTGCGTCTCTGTGGTGTCTCCTTTGCGTCCTCCTCCTCCTCCTCCTCCTCCTCCTCCTCCTCCTCCTCCTCCTCCTCCTCCTCCTCCTCCTCCTCCTCCTCCTCCTCCTCCTCCTCTTCCTCCTCCTCCTCCTCTTCCTCCTCCTCCTCTTCCTCTTCCTCCTTCTCTTCCTCCTCCTCCTCTTTCATTCTCCTTCTCCTTGTCTTCCTCTTCCTTCTCCTTCTCCTCCTCCTTGCCCTCCTCTTCCTTCTCCTCCTCCCCCTCCTCCTCCTCTTTCTCCTTCTCCTCCTCCTCCTCCTCCTCCTCCTTTTCCTCCTCTCTCTTCTGCCTTTTTTCTGACTTTCTGTTCTCTGCCTTGTCTTTCTTTCCTCTCTTGCTCCCTTCTCTCCTTTAAGGCAGGACTGTTGCACATGTTTTTGGGTTTGTTTTTTTTTTAAGGTTTTTTTATTTTCCGTGGATGAATGTCTGCTTGCATGCATGTGTGTGTACTCCTTGTGTACTTGCTGCCCACAGAGGCTTGAGAGTCTCTTTGAGTTAGAGATGGTTATGAGCTTCCAGGTAGGTGCTGGGAACCAAACCCAGTTCCCCTGCAAGAGCTGCGAGTGCTTTCAGCCGCAGAGCCATTTCTCTAGTCCCTGCAGGCTGGCTTTGAACTAGAGATCCTCCTACCCCAGCCTCCTGAATAGCTGGGATTACAGGTGTGCACCCCCACTGGATGACGTCCTCTTCCCTCATAAGGGTACCAGCAGCCATTGATTTAAGACCCGCCCGAATCCCGTACGAGCATGGTTAGTTTAAACTAACTCCAAATACCAGCACGTTCTGGGACATGGGCGAACCAATCTGGGAGGCTTCTATTCAACCTGCCCCACGTTCGTTCGCATCCTCTGGGAATCTTTTGAAAGGGATGTGGGATGAGGGTATGAAAAGTCCAAACTGCTTTTGCCGGTAGAAGGACTGGATCCCTGTGACCTTGGCCGAGCTGGGCTTGGCTCTTGACTCTTACGCCCCATTCTGTCGAATGTAACCTTTCTCACTGCACCAAGCCCCCATCTCTGTCTTTCTATACCAAGCAACTGCATGGTCCTCAGCAGGGCAGCCTAGACCTCTGAGCTAGCTACTTAAATATTGAACCGTTTAGTTGCGAGTAGCAGGGAAAGGTGCCAGTGTGTCTGGGGAAAAGGGGAGAGTAATCTCAGAGGCTTCCCTTTCAAAGCTCTCGAGCCTGGTCCCTTTCTGTTAATCCTTGCTGCTGTCCGGAGGGGCATGCAGGGGTGGAAACCTGACTGTATAAGTAACTCAAGGAGCTGAGTGTCTTAGCGGGGTCACCCAGCTTTTGGCCGGCCTCTGGTTTTAAATCCAAATGGACAGAGGTGGCACCGAAATATAAAGGGAGCTAGGGGTGGGATGGAGGTGGACCATAGGGAGACATTCCGTTCTGTTACATTCCGCTTTAGTTAGAGGTCGGAGGGTGAGACAGAAAAGGGCCTGTAGCCGAACCTGTAGTTCCCTGGCCTTTTTCCTAAACCAGCAGATCCTTGAGTGGGAATCATGAGGAAGGCAAGGGGCACTGAGGAATTGTTAGACTCCATTGTTGGTCTGGTCTGATTGTTGGTCCTACCTGATTGTAGTTCTGATCATTTTATTGCTGAGTTAAGGTTGACAAGCACAGCCAATATCAATACCGTGGGTCTGGTGGGACAGCCAGGTGACACGGCGATTCGCCCCATGGGCCCTGCATTTCCCGTTTCTGGTTTTCCTCGTCGTTTTCCTGGAAGTTGAGCTGAGGCCAATCTTGACTCTTGACTGTTCTAATTCTCTACTGTATGTGGGGTGCAGCTTTCCTTCCCAATTCAAGGTGGAGTCCCTCTGTTTGGAAGTTTCTTGGAAGCATTCAGGGTCATCTCTTTCTTCTCAGGGAGGATGAAAGCCACATTCGCCTGTTTATGGTGTCCTTGGGCAATCCTGTTTGATGTGGTTTGAAATTCGGTTGTGATGACTCGCGGAAGTGCTCGATTGGTGGGACGTTTCTGTACGTGGCTCCTGACATGGATGAAACGAAAAATTTAAACCTAGTGTCCTGGCGACTGACTTGCAGAGTACTCGGTGTAGGGACGCTTAGTACCTGTGATTGTCCTGACAGGACCTTACCACATCCTTCTTCCTCTTCCTCTAAGAATGTGAGTGATCTTTGTGAGCATTCCCAGGGCCGAGTGGATTTCGTCTCTCAGCGACGATGAGGAAGGACAGTAGCGCCCTTGGAATGGCTCCCTAGTTCCTAGTTAAGGGCTCACCCAGCATTAGGCCCAGCTAGAGTTGGAGTATACGGTTGTTTCTTTTAAAAAGGTGTTTATGTTCTGCCAGGAATGTCATAGAGCTCCCTTGTTCTTCTAACCAATGGGCTAAACAGATAAACTATCCTTGATGTGGGTATATGAGGAGGAGGAAGGTGTCTTGGAAAGAGTGGGTGGGGGTGGGTGAGCCTGGGTGCTTTACGGAATGGTTAGGGAGGGAAGGAGAGAAAGTCTCTCTAGGAACTGTCCAGGTTCTGGATGGAGAAGTTGCTCTCTGTGTGCCGTGATGACTCACTGTTCATGCCCTTTGGAACAGGAAGGCCTGTGAGAGCAAGGAGGCTCTTTTGAGGGTGTGCAGGGTGCACAGGCAGTCAGTTGGTGTGAGCTGGGGCCTCCAGATGTCTTGGACAGTGTGGGCAGGCACAGTGCTGTTCCCAGGAGGCAGCAGGGAACGGAGAGTCCAAGTGATGACATCTCCAGTGACGTCATCAGGCACTGGTGGGGGGAGAGTGTGTTTGTTTGAAGGGGTGTGTGTGCGTGTGTGTGTGTGTGTGCGCGTGTGTGTGTGTGTGTGTGTGTGTGTGTGTGTGTGTGTGTTTAAAATGAATGGTTTGTAAACTTAACTCTGTGCCCACAGAAGCACAGATACATATGTAGGTGTTGCTCTTTGGAAGGTTCCCAGACCCCACTGGGGTTTGGTGGCTTCAAGGACCATTTTTTTCTGAGTATGTGATATGGGGGCAGGACACATGTCACTGACTGTTAGCAACTTCAGCAGCTAGTTCAGAGGCTAGTTTTGTGTGTGTGTGTGTGTGTGTGTGTGTGTGTGTGTGTGTGTGTGTGACTGTGCCACTTGTGTATGCTTGTACCTGGTGCCCCTCTGAAGGCACAAGACAAATCACAGTGTCAGACCCCTGGGGGCTATGAGACACCGTGTGGGTGCTGGGCACTGACTCCGTAAGAGCAGTGAGAGCTCTAAACCACGGAGCCGTTTCGTTACTCCTGTTTTCTCTCCTCCTCTCTTTCTCCGCCCTCCCTGACCCTCTCTTCTTGAGACACAGTGTTTTATTGACCCCAGGCTGGCCTTGAACTTACAATCTAGCTAAGGATGGGCTTGAACTCTCCAGTCCCCTGCCTCTGCCTCTGGGATTAGAGGTGTGCACAGAAGGAACTCAGGGCTTCCTGCTTGCTAGACAAGTGCTCTGCCGGTTGGGTTATGTACATTTCAGACCCCTGAGGCACATGTCAGTGGAGCCGACAGTGCTCGCACTATTACGGGGCTAGAGAGTATGCTCCGTTTGGGCCAGACAAAAATGAAGATAGCCTTCGAGAAGAAGAGAACAGTTGGATACAGCCATAGCAGGTGAACACTTAGGACAGTTTGAACAACACACTCCAGTGATTGGAAGTGATGGAGACCCACTGTAGGCTTTACAGGAGGGGTTGGCTTTCCCAGGCAGAGGGCTTCTTTACAGGAGGGGTTGGCTTTCCCAGGCAGAGGGCTTCTTTACAGGAGAGGTTGGCTTTCCCAGGCAGGGGGCTTCTTTACAGGAGGGGTTGGCTTTCCCAGGCAGAGGGCTTCTTTACAGGAGGGGTTGGCTTTCCCAGGCAGAGGGCTTCCGACCCAGCGCGGCTGGATTAAGCGTTGAACCCCTCCCACAGGTCAGCTGAAGAGAACTGTACTCTTCTGCAGCTCCATCACCACGGTGCTTGGCCAGCGCGAGAGGAACCCTCCCTGGGTTTGGCTCCCGTCATTCACATAAGCTGGGTGTGGTGGTGCCCTCTTGCAATCCCAGCCTTTAGGAGGTAGAGGCAGAAGGATCATCTTCAAGGTCATCTTCAGCTACCTAGAGAGAGAGTTTGAGACTGGCCTATACTACGTGAGAGAGCCTCTGTCTCAAGAAATAGAGAAACAATCAGAAAACGTCAAAATAAATGATCCTCAGATATTTTCAGCTTCTTCCTCAGAGACGGCACCGGAGAGTAAGGGGCTGGCCATAGGCGTGGTTTGTGAACCCTCAGCAGGCAAACCAGACTCTTCTAGCCTTTGCCTCTCTGCTTATCTTACCCCATGTCCCCAAAGGCAGAGTGTGTTCGTTTTTTATTAGAATGCATGGAGGCCTGTGCCTGAACAGGTGCCGACTGCAGGTGCTGACTGCAGGTGCCGACTGCAGGTGCCTGAACAGGTGCCGACTGCAGGTGCCTGAACAGGTGCTGACTGCAGGTGCCGACTGCAGGTGCAAAGGTTTAGCAGAGTGTGTCTTCAGGATAATGCTGACTAGCTTGCTGGGAGTTGGAGCTGCCAGTGTAGGTTGGGCTGGGGTCCCTAAAAGGACAGGTTGGGGGATAAGAGAAGGCATCATTTAGCTACACCACCAGCCAAGGCATTGATGGGGGAGCTCAGGAAAGTAAAGAACTGGGTTGACAAGGTCTCAATGTCTTGGCTGGGGCCACCACTGGGATGGAGGACAGGAATGAACTTGGAATGTTTTCAGATTGTCCTTTAAGCATTTCTTCTCCTTCAGCCAGGAGAGGAGCATCTTTCCACACCTGCCTCTCTAAGCCCAAACAAAGACAAGACTCTCGTCCCCCAACCCCCACCCCAGGGCCCTTGTTGCCCAAGTGTACAGGAAACCCCAAATCTGGCTCTGGGTACCATGCTAATCATTGTCCTCTAGTGTCCCTGTGTCACATCAAAGTTGCATTTAAGGATGAGGGGTGGCCAGCCAACATTGTGGATAATGTACTTGAATTTGGGTGGCAGGTACCAGGTACATTATTAACACAGGAGCGAGGGCGTTCTGCCTGAGTGACGCTCTTCTCACCAGGGCGTGAGCGGACGGACAGTCTTACTTAGTTCCTGCAGAGGTTAGAGATTGACCATCAATGGACATCCATATGGGGGGAGATGGCGCTGGTGTTTTGGGCTCTCAAAGAAGGCCGTGAGTTGGTCATATGGTATGATCTGAGGAAGATAAGGGCCTGGGGCTGGCTTTTAGGGAGGACACGTCAGAAGAAACAAGGGTGTGTGTGTGTGTGTGTGTGTGTGTGTGTGTGTGTGTGTGTGTGTGTGTGTGTGTGGAAACTGGTCAAGTAGCATAGTCTTCACTCCTTGGCCAGTCAGAAGCCATGCTCGCCGAAACTCACGTTCTCTTTTCAGGATATGTGGTCATGCTTTCACAAGCCAGGGGACTGAGCAAGAACCTTTTATGGTTCATACAAGTCATCAAACATGAATGTTTAGACCCTGTCCCTCACTTATCCCAAAACATGAAAACCATACCGGAACAGATCAGGTATTTTTGTTAACATTTTTTTTTTTTTTTGTCAGTTGTTAACACGAGGACTGGGAAAGTGTCAACTGGGAGAATTGGGAGCAAGGGTCTAGGGGTGTCTCAGGTGGAGAGAAGTCTGGCCAGCACGGGAAAGAGCTGAGTAGGTTAGGAATCAGTCCCCAGCAGGATTCTCTGCAGCGTGAGGACAGTCTGTGCATGGCAGCCACTAGGTGAATGCTCTGCAGCGATCCAGTTTCTGTCTGCCTGGCCTCTGGGGGGCTGTCCTGTAGTGTTGAGCCTCCATTCGACCCTGCGTGGCCTGTACCTGTGTGGTGTGTAGAATCCAGTCCTGGAAAGCTGGCTCCTCTGGAGATGTTGGGCAACTGGGGCCGGCGGGCAGCCAGCTTCTGATGTGGTTGGGCTCCGTGGCTCACACCTCTCAGGTGCTGGGGAGATGGCGAGATCCAATGGCCCCGGGCTACCACTGAGGCGGGCAGGATGCCACCGCCTGCCTGAGCCGCCTCCTCTCTCTGTCTTCAGGAGCCCAGTGGGCACGGGCCTGGCTTTCCAGTTCTTCAGATGGGCTGCCGGGCTGGCATCCGGGCCCGACTGTAGGCCAGCCCACTGTGGGATGTGTTTCTTGGGCAAGGTTGGTTGGCCTAGTACCTGCCCACTTGGACGAAAACCGTCTTCATTTTTACTTTATTTTAATTTTTTATTTTAGCTCAGGGTCTTATATTGGGTCAAGTTAAAGTGTTTGGTGATTGTTTCTGCTTTGGATGTTTGTCAGTCCGATATTCACTAGGGTATCCTGGTTTTTTTTTTTTTTTTTGTCTTTTTTTCCCCCTATCTCAAGCACTTGAACGTCGGGTTTCTGTGACTGTATTTTTCGGTGATAGGGAAAGAGAAGGTTCACTTGGCCCCGAGGAGCTAGAGACGTGTGTGGACTCCCCGAGGCTGTCAGGGACATCCTCGCTCCTATGTCAAGGAGGATTGTGCTAGGTTTTTTTTTTTTTTTTAATTGGTGGTGTAATGAATTACACTACAAGTCCGATGTTCTAGACTGACACAAATCGTTTTACAGCCGCAGATCCAGCAATCCATGAAATCAGCTTGACTGGTTGGCGTCGGGGTGGATCCTTCCGGAGCGTCCCTTTCTAGGTTCCGGGGTAGCCCTCATTCCTTGGCTACTGATCTTTCCCCACATGCCTCTGCTTCATTCTGCTTCCACCCGAGCACTGGGCTTTCTCCCTTGTCCCCGATGGAAGGACCCCTGTGACTACAGCAAGGCCCGTCTTGATAATCCAAGATAATGTGTCCTATCTCGGGATCCTTCACTCTATCCCATCTTCAGAGTCTCTTCTGCCGTATGAGGTCATACACTCCCACACTCAGCTAAGTCACATGCAGGCATGTTGGGAGCTGGTTTTTAACCCACAGTAGGGCTGCTGTGGAGAAGCCACTGGAGTTGATGGATCTGGAGTCGGGTGGTTAGAAGGGTAAAGGGAACACCAGCGCCACACTGACATCTTATATACCTGTCCCCTAAAGTCCATCTCTTAGAAATGGGGCGGGGGGAGGCTCAGATGCAAACCTTAGACGCCTCCCTCCTTCCCAAGTGGTGGGGCATCGTTTGGCTAAAACTATAACACGTTGAGCTCCTAAGGGTAGAAGTTGAGAGAGAAGGGAAGAGAGAGTATGAAGGGCCTTCACGTGAGGCTCTGTGGGGATGAGCCCAGGAGTGTGGAAGGAAGCAAAGGTTTCGGTTAGATTTGAGGGGACAGTCGGGCGTGCATGCTGGTGGCTTTCTCTCCACCTGCCTTGTACTAGAGATGATCTGGGGACATGGGAATGGCCGGTCTGTGGCATGTTGTCAGAAATGGAGCCGGATGAAGGTCTCATTTGCTTCACTGTGACTTTTTGGCAGTTTCTAGGGGAGCAAGGAATCCTGATTCTTTTCTGAAGCCATTAACCAGGGTCATGCAGATGGCTCACTTCTTGGCCAGCCTCTAATGGTGTTCTTATGAACTGAAAGTTTTTTTGGGTTAGAATTACGAATAATACCACAGAGCAGTATATTAAGCTCTAGGTAAGCGCCTCCCTCCACCACCAGCTCCTGGGACTTGAACCCAGGGCCTTACATGTGGCAGGCAGGAGTCCTCCCACTGAGCCAACCACCCACCCTCTAGGTAGGAATCTCCAAGGCAGAATTTTGGGTGACAAAGTTCCCAGATTATAATGTTCTTTCAAAACTGGGAGATAACAAGAATTTCTTTTTAGACCCAGTTACCAAAATCAAGAAGTCTTTGCAGGTGGGGCTGGAGCAATGGCTGCCCTTCCAGAAGTTTGCTTGCCTCCACCTACACAGTTGTTTACCTTCCTCCATAGCTCCACGGTCTTCTGACCTTTGGGACAGTGCACTAACAACCGGGAAAAACACCCATGTACAAAACAAACCACCCCCACCACAGTAGTTTCAGCCAAGTTTCAAGAAGAACTTAGGGGACTTTAGTTGTGGCCACCAGTGGGGATTTAGGCCTGAGACACAGGCCGAGTTGAGACCCGGCACAGACAGACAGTTCTGGAGATGAATGGGGTGTGCGATTTCTGCCTACCGCCGGAGGTGCCTGTTCACTTTGGTGCCGGAGAACTGAGGCTCAGTCCTCTGTCAGGCGGGGACGGCCTCCAACCATGGCAGAGTAGACCTGGTTCAAGCCGCCTCTGCTCTTCAGTGTTTCTGGCCTTTGACTGCAACATTTAGCGTGATTTCATCTTTTTGTTTGGTGAGCTAATAGTGTCTCTTCCGGTGCAGATACTTGTTTTGGTAGCTGTGGAAAATGCTTCCTCTTTGGGCTTAGGAAACAACAGTCAGTTTCTGGGACCTAGACAGGAGCTTATCTGGTAGTTCCAGAATGTCCACGAAGACCTCCCTTAGTACCAAAGCTCCAGTGTTCCCAGCAAAATGCATCTACAAAGGGCATCTTAATTCTAATAAAAATCATTTATTTTTATTTATATAAATCACGCAGCATTATCTTTCAGGAAAGGTTTATCTTAAATCTTAAAAAAACAAAAATCTACCCCTGAATTTATAATATTAACACATGCAGTGCCAGCCCGTGTAGGCCTTGATTAAGAGGCTTCCAGGGGGAACGTATCCAGTAGGCCAGACCCTCTGGACACTGCTACTCTGAGGGTGTGCTTCCAAAGGCAGACCCAACATGTTGGGCAGACTAGAGATGCCTGGCTGCCAGCTCTGTCCTTTTAAGAGGTGTCTAGAGTCAGCTCCCCAGAGAGGAGGAGGCTAAGATGAGGTCACCTGGTCCCTCAGGTCAGCAGGGGAGGTTCTGCCCTGGGGCCGTGTGCCCAGTGCTTGGATAATGTGGTATTTTCGCTTTAATGCATCTGAAACGTGGATTATACTATTAACTACTGCAGGACAAAACAGGATTAGTGCAGCTGCTCAGCTCTCCCCTCTGCACTTTTACACTTCCCCTTTGCTAGGGACCAGCCAAAAGGGCAGTTGGTTTTCCTGTGGTCTGTCTTTTGTCTTAGCCGCAGGGGGTGCTGAGCCTCTGGGGCTCCGAAGACGGAGAATGTGAACTCAGCCTCTGGGCTTGCAGGGGCCCGGGGTGGGGTGGTTTCCTTCCTATGGCTGGGGCTTTTTTTTTTTTTTTTCCTTGTTCTGAGGGTGTCTGCAGGGTGACCTGGAAGAGTTATGATGGTCTCTGAGCTGTCAGAGAGCTCTCTGTGTTGGGACCTGTAGGTTTCCACAGCTGGTGTCAGGGGGACATGGAGGGTGTTCTACTGTGGGTGGAAGCCCACAACATCCGGTGGGTTTGAGACTTGTGTGGTGAAAATTGCAGAAGGGGAATGGCGGGATAGCGCAGTGGGTAAAAGAACTTGCTACACGGCTCTGATGATCTGATTTTGCTTCCCAGAAGCCATGTAAAGGTGGAAGAAGAGAATCACTCCACAGAATTATTCTCTGGCCTCCACCTGCACACCCTGGTGCTTGTGCTCTCCCCTTCTCAATCTATGTGCACACACAGAGACACAGACACACAGACACACAGATAGAGACACAGACATACAGACATACAGACATAGACATATACAGATAGACGCGCACAGACATACAGACACAGATAGACACACACAGATACACAGACATACAGACATAGACATATACAGATAGACACACAGACATACAATACACACAGACACACAGACATACAGACATAGACATATACAGATAGACGCACACAGACGCGCAGACATACAGACACAGACATACAATACACTGAGACACAAGAGGACACAGAGACACACACAGATACACAGACACACACACAGACATACAATACACTGAGACACAAGACGGACACAGAGACACACACACACAGAGACACACACAGATACACAGACACACACACAGACATACACAGAGAATCATACATACACAGAATCAGACACACAGACACAGACTCAGAGACAGACACATAGACACACACCGTCTCTTTCTGAAAAGTTCAAGGGAAGGCCTTGACTTGGGCTGCCTGTCTCTAGCCCGAGTGAGGGCGGAGACTAGTGGCCTGCAATGAGGTAATGCCCTTTGTATTTTGAGAAGCTCTAAATCCCCAAGCTTGGCTACTGTTCCCTTATCTTTGCATAAAACGTTATAGATTTTAAGTAATATATGATTACATTTTCTATTTTTCCCATATTCAAGCTAGTGCGCTCATTTTTCATCCATATGGAATGAATTTTTTTAAGTGGATGAGGCGTTAAATAACCACACCTCACTAACAAAGCTCCCAGGAGTGCATAACTTGGTGGTGTTTGCAATTCCGTACAATGTAATGATCTGTCGTGTGCGGGCGTGTGGATTTCTGTTTACTGGCATCCTTCATTAGAGGGTAACATAATATACAGAATTTCCCAGTTGCAGAAATTAGAAAGCAGGGGAAGCAGATTCCTTCAACACAAATTGAAAAACTGATTTATGGAGTTCATTTTTCTTCTCTCTCTCTTCAACTTGAAGAAGTGACAGAGTCCGTGGAAGCAAAGGAGTTGGTGTGGCAGAAGACTTTTTATCACAGGTTAATTCAATTAATTCGGATTGACGTTTACTTGAAGCAGTAATGGGGTCCGTAGCCGCAGAGATACACAGCAGCATTGGGAAGATGGGAGAGGGTAGCCAAGGAGGGGTGGGGAAAACTGAGACTGCTTGTCTTCCGCTTCTTCCTGAGAATCGGGAGGTTTCAAAATAGCAGCCTGGTTTGAATCCCAATGAACTCAGAAGGTTTATTTTTTTCCCCCCAGTTTCCCCTAAGATCTTACTTTTTCCAAACTTGGAAATTGTACAAATTACAGAATCAGAGGTCCTTTTTTATTTATTTATTTTTAATCCGAGTATTCTCTTCTCAAGCCATAGCTATAACATCATAGAGGGCCGAGCCTTGCTCAGGGTAACTGATCTCCCACTTTCACTTAAGAAAGTGTAGACACTGATTGGGTAATAGATTTGGGGTTTCTGTGGTTTTATTTCCACTGCGGGACAAAATACTTATTAATTAACTAAAAGGGGCTAGGGGTGAGTTCAGTGGAGAAGAATGCTTGCTTAGCATGCACGCTTAGCACCCTGGGCTTGTTCCCTAGCGTTCGTTACCTAAACTGGGAATGGTGGCGTAGATACGCCCGTGACCTCAGCACTTGGGGGGTGTCCAGAGACTCAGGAGTTCAAGGTCATCCTCAGCTACAAGATCAGCCCGGCCTACACGAGACTCTTAAAGAAACAGAACTGACAGGTTCCCCTGTTTGTGCTTGGGTGGAAGCATCCAGGAAAGCTGTACTGCAGTTGGGAGGAAGACCTCAGAGTTCACAGATCCTCACGGGGTAGCGGTCACTGCCACGTTTGCATTTAGGGGCACATTTGTAGTTTGAGGCCCTTTCGTCAGTAAATTGGAGGAAGTGGAGATAAATGGATTTAGCATTCAGTTTAGAGTTGGGAAGAAGAAAGACGAAATCTTGAGAAAGAACAGTAGGAAACAGTGAAATGAACGAGACAGGCGAACCGGGACACTTGAATTGGTGAACCTAAGAGCTGCTTATATGGAGGAAGAAAGAAAAGAAACGGGGCAAGTCATTATGGCGTCTGAGTAAGAAAAGAGCTAAAACCAAGTTGGCATCATGGAAAAGGAGTAACTTTCTAAATTGGATTTGAAATGAAATCATTGTTTTGTGAGATAAAATACAGTCATTTAAAATACAAATGTGAAAATCCCAGGGAGGAGACTATTTTAGGGAGATGACTCAGACATCTAGAAATTTAAACCAAGAACCAGGAGAGAAGTTGAAGATGAGAGAGAGGAGGGGGCGGGGGGGGGGGAGGAAAATATGAATGAGACGAAGAGAACACCCAAAAGCCTTCCCAGGAGGGGCCTGGGATACAGTGAATTTAATGGGTGAGGTAAGTTCTTTAAACTCTAGTAGACAAAATAATTGCCTGGGCAGTAAATTTTTCCAGAGCTTACAGAATTATCACAGTTCTGGGAACCAGCACTGTCACAGAGTGTCCAAAGATGACGAGAACACAGGGGGGTAGTGACATGATCCTGGAGGACAAGGCGGGAAACTGGTGAATTTGATACTCAGATCCTGATAGAGAGGGAGAGCAAAGACCATGCAGGAGAGGTGCTAAAATGCCAGAGGACGGTCACACACAGATCTTAGCATCTTTGGGAAAGAGTCGTGATCAGAGGGTTCATCCCAGGGAAGTAAGAAGGGATTAGTTAGTGTTCAGATGTCTTCTCTTGAAGTGGCCCTGTAAGGAGAGCGAAGAGAAGCTTCTGCGTGTGAGAGGGTCATTCGTTGTCATTGTTCTGTTTCCTATTTTGCAACAGGAGATTGCGTTCACACCGCAGCTTCAGACTAAACAGGGCAATAGGAGAGGCAGCATTTTGGGCCGGGGAAGGGAACAAAGGCTGCTCATTTCTTTTTCCTGCCTTATTGAATTGGCCGGCAAACCAGAGTGAAATAATAGTTAAAGAGGAGCAATGGATCAGATGTTATTGTCTTCCTAGGACACTCAAGTACGTCGGATTTGATTAAGGGAGTTGAGTTACAAAGTAAAAAAATTAAAGCACTTCACACACACACACACACACACACACACGCACACACACTAAGTGTTCCTGTCAACTAGAGAAAACGTGTTAGAGACTACCAAGCCCACACAATGGAGTGGAATCATAGGAAATCTACCTGAGAAAGGCAGGATTTCTTGTAAGTGGAAGGAATTAGACTGATGGCCTGCGCTTGTCATATATTTCAGTAGCAAGGACTGTGTTAGCCCTTCCCCTGGGTAGAGCTCCTTCATTCCTCTTGAGAAAAATACAAAGCAGCTGCTTCTCCCCTTAGACCCGAGGAGACTGAAGTTCAGAGAGTCTAAGAAGCTTTCCCAGTCCCGTAGACAAGAGCCAGCGGACACGTAAAGCTCGCCTGCTGGCGTGCCGTGGGTACCAGCCTCAGGGGCGCTGCTCTCTGTGGCATCTTCTGAGGTTCTCTAACTGCAGGCTCACCTTACACACTTTAGGCTGCAGCCGTCCCTCCTCGCACCCATTGCTGGCCCCGCGCGAGCTGTGGCAGTATGTCGTGAAAGAGCAGAAAGTGTAAAGTCTGTGTTCATTTGAGGGTCCACAAGAGCAGGGCTCTCAGGCCTGGCCCATCAGGGAAGGGTTTGAACAGGCGATACTGATCTATGAGACTTGAACAAATGCCAGGAGGCTGAGGATTTAAGGCAGCTTGGGCTATCTGGTAAACCCCTGTATTGAAAGCCAAGACTGGATGTAGGAGGATGGCTGGGTCGGGAAAGCATGAGTCTCCGCAAGCGTTTGACTGAGTTCCCTAGAGCCTGGCTAAAGATTCTAGCATAGTTAATACACACTCATTATCGCTGTCCTGGGAAGATGGAGACAGGAGCAGCCCAGTGCTCAAGCCGGAGAGAGGAGCTCCAGGTTCAGTGAGAGACACCCTCTCAAAAGAGAGGTGTGTGTTAACTCTGAGGATGATGCTCTTGGTGTGCATCAAATACACAAAGATCCTGCAACAACAGAATGTAGAGGTGTCTGCCAAACCAGGGAACGATGACAAGTCGTTATCAGTACCTTCGATGTGCAGAGAGCTCTTGGTATTGGGGATGGCTGAAGACAGTAGAAAATGGGTCAGACGTGCGAAAGGGTAACCTAGAGTAAGTTCAGGTCCCTCAAAAAAAGCAGGCGACCAGCATCTCATTACTTTAAGTTGTTTGTGTCTAGGTCAGGTGGGCCTTTTTGTGGTTTTCAGTTCAGTTTATTTAATTTTATAAAGCAAACGCCCTGTCAGTATAAGCTTTACAGGCAACACCTCGGCCCTGTGTGTCAGAAGCCTTGACTATAATGTTTATTTAAGTAGCTTGTCTTACTGTAGACTCCAGTTTCCCCTTACTTGGCTCTCACTTCCATATGCCATTTAGGGAAGGGGTGTGTGTGTGTGTGTGTGTGTGTGTGTGTGTGTGTGTGTGTGTGTGTATACATGCGTGTGCACACGTGCATGCCATGCACACTGGAGAAGGTCGGAGGGCAACTCTTTCGAGTCAGTTATCTCTTTCCCCATTTAGGATTACATTCAGGTTGTCAGGCCTTTGTAGCAAGAGGGGCTATCTTGCCTGCTCTGCTTTTGGTGATTTGAGAAGTGGTCTTGGTCTATAGCCCAGGCTGACCTACAACTCAATAGCCCAGGCTGGCTATCCACAGCAGCCTTCCCAGGACGGGATGACAGGCATGAGGTATCCTGCCCAGCTTCTTACTTGCACAGCACAGAAGCAAGCATGTTTGGGAATGGGAAAAGTAGAACCATTGGAGTAGCGCTGGCCTGTGGTTGTGTCTGGCGGTGATGGTCCAGTTTTGTGAATTTTGTGAGTGAGGACTTAAACAGCAAGGACACTGCCCAGAATGTCCTTAGGCTGCTTAGCTTTAATTATTTATGATATTTACTGTAAGCATCTATGGCATATGTTTGTAAAAATAACGGAAGTCTTAGTGATGTGCAGGCTTGGGGATCCCTCCTAGAGATCTCTGTTTAGGTCGGTTCTCTAAGCTGAAATGGTTGCCGCTGTCCTCCTGGATGTTAAACTGTCAGCATAAGCTGGATGAGCAGGGGAATGTGCCTCTCTGCAGAGGAGGACCTTCCCCACTCTTACGTTAACCAGTCTGTGAACAGCTGGAGATCAAACTGGGTGCAGCAAAGGGTGGGCGAAGGTTGCTAGTGGAGTTTCCGTGGTTGTGGTTGCCATGTTTTGCCCCCATCCTTAGATTCCTGAATGGCCACAGGAGACAATGGGAGGAGGGGGTGTCAAATTCTGTCTCTGACTCTGAGTGTCAGTTTCTTGACGAGGGAACCAGAAGTTACCCTAGACCATTACTCCTTCTTTTAGCCTTCACGCTTTGGAGCGATCTGACGATATCTTTTCATTGTCAGGCACGAGTCTTGAGTTGTTCATCTATGAGGACGAGAGGTCCAGGAAGTTTTGTAACTTAGTAACTGTGTGGAATAAAATGTGAATAGAAAAAGTGTTGCCATCAAGTGTGGTCCGAGTGACAGTCCCATGCTGAGTGACAGTCCCATGCTGCCACTTAATCGGCTCAAAGTTTATCTTTTCCTTTGTAAACTGGAGGAGTGGTCTGGGCACCGTGACACATGCTCCCAATCCCAGGACTTGGGAGGCTGAAGCAGGAGGATTACAATCACATGGGCTACAGAGCAAGATCATGTGCTAGTAGAAACCGAAGGGGTATCAGTTATTCATTGCCACTCTGCCAATCAGTCCTATTCTTTGCTTTGAACAATCACCTTTTGTATACGCCATCTGTGGCTTGGGAATTAGGCTGTGACTGGGCTGGACCTTTCAGGTTAAAGTTTGCCTTGAGGGTGAGTCAGAGTGTTGTACAGGGCTGCGGTCCTCCTATCTGAAGGCTTGACTAGGGAATGACCCACTCCTGAGCACCCTCCCTGGGAATGGCTACCGTTCCTCAAAGGCTTGCAGGCAGAGAAGGCCCCTGTTGCTTGTTCACTGGAGGGCACCCTGCTCTGTCTAAAGTCACTTCCGACATGGCACTTGGCTCCTGTAACCTCATTTCATAAGTGGCAGCCTGTGACTTCTGTTCGTTCTATTTGCATTCTGCTGGTGAGAAGCCGGTCACTGTACCTATAGCTCATGACCCAGGGGAGGGAGGGTCACCCAGGAGATGAATGCCAGGAGGTAGGGTGTTGGGTGGTTTCCTGCAGAGGCCATTTGCCCGGAGGTTAAGTGAGGTCATGGTTTGTTAAACTGCGAGGATCATCTTATATAGATGTTCAGTGTTGATTCTTCCTTCTATGCCCATCCAGAATTAAAAAAAAAAAAAAAAGCCTTCATCAGAGCAGTCTGTGGTGTTTAGTTGAGACTCTGGGAATAGTGCAGAATGTAGAAGAGGGAGTCGTCTCAATATCTGACATCTGTCTGTTGTCCTTTCTCAGTTAGTCCTTGAAGTGTCTATTGGCTGGACAGTTAGACTCTGTGCCCTGTGTCTACTGGGTGTGGTACATGCCGTGTAATTTGAGGAGGACATGGGTGTTGGGCCCCTGCAGATGCCCAGTGTGTTTCTAAGGGCTAGGCAGCTGGGTAGGGAAACACCCAGGAGCCCTGGAAGCCATGGGCTGGAGTGGACGAGCTTCCTGCAGTTGTCCCTTTTGGTGTCTGCATGTGGCCATTAGGCAGTCAAGGAGGAGGCTGACCTGGCACGTCTTCTGGTTAAAGGATACTCCAGTGGGTTGAGCAGGGTGCCAGCCATTGCCACAAACCCTAGGAAATGAGTAAGAAGAAGGAAAAAAAAAAAAGGCAGAGGAGAGTCCTCCCTTCGAACAAGCTGAGCTTTGTGCTGAGCGGGCTCTAAGTATGAAAAGGCCATTGTTCCCAGATGGCTTTTAATTAATACTCTGCACTCACACCCATCGGCTTGCCAGCAGGAGCCGCCTCCTTCCTCCCTTCTCCCCATGCTCTTTGTCCCTCACTCTGGTGCCCTGGGGACAGGTCTAGGGACCCTTGTGGATGGGAGAGTGGGAGAGCTTGTTGAGTTGAGGAGAGCGTGGACACTCAGGAGTCCAAACTCTTTGTCTTGTTCTGGATTCTTCGTCGGGCACGGCTCTCCACCTGTTCTAAAACATCCCCTTTTGAGCCTGTGGGTTGGGAGCCAGCTCTGTCCCCTGTGGGGTTCTGGGAAGAAGGCCCAGCCTTGGCCCGCTCCAGAGCTCTGCGCACACCTTTTCTTGCCTACAGCCAGAGCAGGGAGCCAGAACCATGTTCCATGTTCTGGTTTCCGTTTCTCCCCGACTGCCTTGCTCTTAGAGATGAATCTGGACCCGAGGAAGCTTTAGTTTGCCAGTGATGCTTTCTAGATCAAACCGTGAGCTCTGTGGGTGGGGTAAGTCCAAATTCAGGAAAGAGGCGGGCAGTCCATTGGCTGGTGTAAAGAAGATGGGTCCCCTCCAGAGTGGCTTGCAGCATGTGCCTGCCTGGCCCTGCAGGGCTGCTCCATTTCTGCTTTGCATGGTTCTCAGTAGCCTGGGGTTCCATTGGTGCAGCAACAGAAAGAATGGTTGGGTCTGAGTCAGTCCTGTCCAGCCTTGGACTGAGATTACAACTGTGGAGTTCTCCTGTGCCTCTCGGTACGCAAATGACTACGTAAGGCATCGCCTCAGCCAATCGTTTGCGTGGGTCTCACCCTTTTGTATGTATCCTGGCAAGCTGGGTTTGCCCAGAAGTGGTTTGATGTGATCGTGAGTTAGGCTGGAAGGAAAGTGTCTCTGATTATGAACAACACAGTCGGCTGTGTGGCCAGCACGGGGTTAGTTTCATGTGGCTGAAGACACAGGATTACTTAAGACGGTTTTAAGTCCTGAAACCCCCCCCCCCCCGGGCAGGTTCAGTTTAATGATGTTGTCCTTGAGAGACGGTCTGATGGGCCATCTGGTCTCAAACGTAATCAATAAGTTAGTCACACAGGGCTCCTTGAAGCTCTGGTCACTCTCGTACCAGCAAGCTTAACTTGGTGACGTGTCATCCAAAGGCAGTTGTGAGTCCTGTGGCAAAGAATCTCTAGGAGTTCCGTAGTGTCAGGGGGTAAGAAGAGCAAATGGGGACTATGACAGAGAGACCAGGATAGAGGTAGGGTCTAAGATGTCATCGGCAGAGGGGTCTGAGCCTTCAGTCACTGGTCAGATGTGGCCACTGAGCACAAGGTAGGTTGTTCTGGGAACATAAGGCACACTTCGTATTTTATCCATATAAAATCCTGGTTGATTACATTTGACATCAGGTGCTAGATAGTGGAGTGAATAAAATATATTAGCGTCCAGCTTACCTTTCCTCTTCCTCCTTTTAAATTTAAAATCCTCACACTAGCTCTCATATTTTTGTTGGCGTTTGGGACGGCATCTTGATATGTGTGGTTCAGGCTGCTATGTGAACTCACAGCAATCCTCCTGCCTCAGTCTCCTGAGTATTGGACGGAACAGGCATCAGCCATCATACCTGCCACTGTGGCTTCTCTTTTAGGTGGAGGATTTAGAGCAGTGGTTCTCAACCTTCCTAATGCTGCGATCCTTTAATACAAGTTCCTCATGTTGTGGTGACCCCCAACCATAAAATTATTTTCGTTGCTGCTTCGCATCTGTAGTTTTGCTACTGTTATGTAAATACTCTTCCCGACGGTCTTAGGTGACCCATATGAAAGGGTCATCCGACCCCCGAAGGCATTGTGACCCGCAGGTTGAGAACTGCTGACTTAGATTAAGCATATAGCTTGTCGATGTTGGTCAGTGAACTTGGTGGGAAGTCAGGTTTTGCTTTGTTTTCTGTGGTGGACAGTGCTATTATCAATATTATAACGAACAGCCTGTATTTGCTTCTTGGATTAAGCTACTGCATACAGGCTGTCATCAGAAGGCACCCTTTCCAGCGATGGCCACACCCTGGCCAGGAGAATAGCTCCCCCATGCCTGTGAGATGCCTGTCATCTATTGGGTAGGGACTCAGGGGTTGGACCATGGGAAGTCCTGGAGGGGGATGGCGATTGCTCAAGAGTTTCGGCAGCTCTCCAGGGTAAAGGACGGCCGCCGCTCAACCCGCAAGGCCTTTAAGGGAAGGCAGCAATTGCTCAAACAGACCCCTGGACCCTCTGAATGCAGTCATGCAGGTTACACGGGCTCCAAGTGAGATAGTGTGTTGAATTCTCCAGCGGTCTTAAGGATGTCATGATATGGTGCTTAGCACATATGGGGCCCTAGGTTAGGTCTGATCCCCAGCACTAACAGGACCCACCATGCTGTGCCAGGGTTTTTCTAGAAAGCAAAGCTGACTTTCTGTTGATTTTCTGTCTTAAAGGAGGCTTAGATGGGTCTCTCTCTGAGCAAGAACTATGGTTCTCTTTTAAGAATATCAGTGTCAAAAGAAAAAAAAAAGGGCTGGAGAGATGGCTCAGCGGTTAAGAGCGCTGGCTGCTCTTCCAGAGGTCCTGAGTTCAATTCCCAGCAACCACATGGTGGCTCACAAGCGTCTGTAATGGGATCTGATGCCCTCTTCCGGTGGGTATCTGAAGACAGCAACAGTGTGCTCCTATACATAAAATAAATAAATCTTTTAAAGAGGGGGAAAAAAAAAAAAAAAAGGACACCAGGGGCGCTCCCCCCTCCCTCGACCCCGGCAACTCTTTATCGGTGGTGGTGAAAGTCCTGCCTCGCTCTGGGCCTTTGCTTGGCTTCTGCAGGCGTAGAAGACTCACAGACTGGCTGTCAGTAACAATAGCTATGGGCCCAGAGAAACGAAAGGCACCTTTGTAGTGAGCCTGTGTCCACAGTACTAGTCAGACGAGTTCATACCTGGTTGATTGTTATCAGTAAGGTCAACTTAACTCTCCAGCCAGAGACAGCCTGTAGCATCTGACAGCTTAGATTCACGGGGCGAGGCTGCCGTGGCCACAGCAGTCTGCACATTTCCAGGACTGCAGGTGGGAAACCCGGGGTGTTCGTGTTAGCCCCCCAGTCTGGCTCCCTCTCTGGAGACTTACAGTGGGTTATGAATCTCACTTTGTTACAAGATTTGCCTCATCCCGTGGACAGTCAAGGGCTCATCGGTAGCTTATTGGGTGAATGTCTGGGTAGCTGGTCGTGGGGTGGTGGAGTCCAGCCCTTCATCAAGAGTCTGCTTGGTGTTCTGGTCACACTGGTTTATAGAAGATGATGTCCAGTATGACCAGCCGTGATCGGGGCCAATAATCACCCGCATTTAAGGACTCAGAAGAAACGGAGAATCGACATTCTTAGTAGGGAGGAAAGCCACAGTAGGATGGGGCTTCTTGAGCCGAAGAAGATTGTGAAATCCCGGGGCCTGAGGGCCCTGGGTGGCTCGGACGATACCAGCATTTATTTGCCTTTCAATTGCTCTGTTCTCATCTGACCCTCTCACAATCGCAGCTGTCCTTTGGCCAGATCCAAGTCTTCCCGGTGTCACGCTGCTATGCCCAGGCCCCTCGGAGCTCCATGATCTGCCCCAGGTCCTACAGTCGTAGTTCCAGACCTCCCCTCGTGGGGTTCATGGGCCGATTCCTGTGTGCTTGCTGCCTGCCATACCACGTCTCTGGCTCAGGATCTCTGCAGAGGCTGGGAGAGCTGTGAGGACTGACAGCCTTTGTGTGTTTCATAGGCGAGGAATTTGGGGGCTGGCCTTGGAAGAGGCCTATGACAGCTGTAACTGTGGATGTGATCGGAGGGACAAAGAAGTTGTCCATCAGACAGGTTTGTGCCAGCAGTTTAATTTCCTTTATTTCAGGACTGGAAGTTATTTAAATTACTTTATAGACTTCCTGCTTCCTTACAAGAGCTCATTAAGCCCAGGCTGAACTACTTCATTGCCGTAATGGAGTGCCTGGGCCTGCAGTTCTCATTCTGCCCTCTAGGGGGGTCAGGAGCCGAGAGGAGCATGGCGAAAACGTGGGCAGCTCAATTCAATGACTCTTTTTTTTTTAAAATTCACATCTTATTTATTATTTGTTTGTTTGTTTGTTTGTTTAACACGTGTGGGCATGTGTGTGGGTGCTTGTGTGGAAGTCAGAGGACAACTTGGGGGAGTTGGTTCTCTTCCTCCATATGGGTCCTTGGACTCAGGTGGTCAGGTCTGGCAAGCAGGCACCTTACCACTGCGAGCCGCCTCACGGGCTATGGTGACTCCTAATAGGTGCCCCAGGATGGATTGACATAGGGCTGTCTAACTCAAATATAAACAACTGCCGAGTATTCCGGAGTCCGTAGTCTGTTTCCTGCATCTTGTTAACTTCACCGTGATTCGTGTTCTGGAGAAGGGGCAGGTGGCTTACCTGGGGCCCTGACTACTGTTTTAGTGATCGGAGCAAATGCCTAGGCTAAGTACAGTCTTATAGCCAGGAACATGGACCAAGAAGTCTGTTGAGTCTTCCTGGTGAGGAAGACAGTGTGTTGGTGTGACATTGGAATCATTTAACCCTCTGGTTTACTTGGCTTTCAGACGAATCCCCAAATTGTATTACAGCTCTTAAGTCCAGGTCTTGAGGAGAAATGTAGTTGATTAAATGCCTTTAGACATTCTAAGAAAATCAATTTAGATGACCAAGACACATCCCCGTACATCTTTACCTGTCCTGTCTGTCCAGGGCGAGAAACCTGCCCCAGAGGGCAGAACGGAACAGGTTGCAGAATGCTGACTAGAAACATTGGCCACGACAAACAAGTGTTTTAAGGTCAGAGACTGTGCCAGCGTCAAGCCGTGGCTGGGCCTCTGCAGATGTGCAGGCCAGCTGTTTACCTACTACGCTCCCTCCTGGGAAAAAGCTGGAAAAGATTGAAGTCGGACAGTCTGCTGTATGCAAGTGGACATTCCTGGATCCAGTGACTTTTGACCT
This sequence comes from Rattus rattus, assembly GCF_011064425.1. NCBI lineage: Eukaryota > Metazoa > Chordata > Mammalia > Rodentia > Muridae > Rattus > Rattus rattus. The sequence goes on from NC_046170.1 coordinate 28,475,669, forward strand.
ATTACTGTTCGGAGTCACCCGGTACGTGCCACCGGTATTCAGCGTGAGCTAAGTTTTTTTGCTGACCTGGAAGGTTCTGAGGACTCCCAGGAATTACCGTCCTTTAGAGTCAGGGTAGGAGGGGCCACTCTTTGCTTGTAGGCGGACAAGGATATATCTAAGGCTGGAGATAATACAGCGACTTAAATATAACCCAAGCCAGACTTGGCGTGTCTAAGCGAATGCTGAGTTTTAAATATTCATTTACAACATTAAGCTCTGTAATTTCTTCATAAAGAATTCTAAAATAATAAAGATGACCTGGTAGGCAGAATTCCCTTGTATTTTCTAAAAGCTTTTCATAAGGTCCCTCATAAAAGATTAAGAGAGAAGAAAACCACAGTGAGGCACACAGTCCTCGGTGTGGATTAAAAAGTGATTAAGTGATAGGCACATAGGAAAGCTGGGGAGACCCCACTGCTCATAGCGGGGAGAGGTTAATCGAGGGGCGTCTGAGGACTCTGTCACGGGGGCCAGAGTTATTAAGTTTATTAATTGTTTGGAGAAGCAAATGGAGGGTGAACTCTTGCAACTCATGGCCGCCACCCTGGATTGTGTAACTGTGTCTGATGCAGAGGTGCCCTGAATGTATGGTGTCCCGAATGTATCGGGAAAACAGACGGTTACTCTGGTGGGGAAAGGAAACTTGTGGTGAGCTTAGACAGGAAGGTAGAGTAACTTTGTAACTCTTCCAGGGAAAGACTTCAGGAGTTCTCCTGGGTACGGGCAGCTCCAGGAACCTCTAAAGCAACAAGCAGATCGAGGACATTGGAGTGGAGGTGGGGGCTTTAGAAGGATGACACTGGTGCTGACGGGCAGGGAGGTGGGAACTCTTACCATCCTGTTCCAGGATGCTTAAGTTGGAAGTCCCAGCGAGGGCTTGCTGCTGTGTGTGAAGATGCTCGCCTCTTTATTTCTCAGAGGGGGGCTTCATGTGTTCCCCTGTGCCATCTTGCATGAGGGTAGATAGAGGAGAGCCAGGAGGTGACCTGTTGTAGTCTAGTAGAATACTCAAAGCAAAGAACAGGGCTCCAGGTCCTTGGAGGCCGACTCTGAAGCGTCTTCTAAGGTGAACAGTGCTGCCTGTGTGAGTTGATTCTGGACACACGTGAAGGGTGTCTGTGGGCTGAGCAGTCCTGCGCTGGGTGCCCTGTCCCTTGCATCTCCTGATAATTCCTTCAGGCTAATTTCCCTCTGAGGCTGAGATGAAACTTCACTGAGCACGTCTGTCTAGCTTGAGAGCATGCGTTTCCTGAGTAGGCTCCTCCAGGCAAGCCTCAGACGTCTTCCTTGGCCACTTGCCTTTGTTTGCTTGTTTCTTTTGTAGCTCCCCAACTCTTTTACCCATGTCCCACTTTAATTAATCCTTGAAAAGTGCTGGCCTCCTTCAGCAATGTTGCTGAGTCCTTCCTTTTTGCCTGTGAGCAGATAGATGCATCTGTGTGGGTTTGTCGGGGGTGGGGGGGTGGGAGGGTCTCTGACAGGGCCCCTCCAGGGGATTTTTGCATCCTTGGTCCAGCACAGTCAGAAACTGCAATTACTGCTTGGTGGCTAATTACCCTGCCTGACATTAGATCAGTGGACAGAGGGGGCTCTGAGCTTGTCAGCAGAGGTCAGCCAGAGGTCCTCTCACTCAACAAGCCTCCCGTGATAGCTGGACACAGAGAAGGCTTTAATGGGGAGAGGCTGAGAGCTGGCTCTGCTGCGGGTCTTCGCCGGGGGATGGGGAAGGCAGAAGGCTCTTGATGACTGAAGAGGTCACAGAGGCTGATAACCCTTCACGCGGCCCTTCTCAGGAAGCCCGAAGGAAGGAGGATGAAGGCTTCCAATTAGAGATGATGCTGAGCACAGAGCCAGATAGATACAGAGAGGATACGGTGCTTGGATGGTTGGTGACTCCATTAGGAAAGTCACGTTTGCCCGGCCTGAGAGAACGGGATACCTCGGAGCCTTGTTTTTGTTTGTGTCTTGGAGTCTGTTCGTTCTCTGCTGTTTGATTTATGTTTTTGAGTGGGCTGTCCCTCGGTGAAACTGTACATATCTGCTTTTGCCTTGTCCCAACCAGTGATATCTAAGGAAGTAAGAGTGGGGTGTTAGTTACATCACTCAAGCAAACACAGGGCATGTTATACTCACCCGAGTGTCGTGGAGCCCATGCTAGACCCCAGCCATGGGTGTGTGCTTGGCACTCCAGAGAATAAGTATGAAAAGGGCGCTGGGCTGAAATCTGAGAGCCCCCTTATCTTCCACAGTTTTGTTACCCTAGCTCGCCCATGGCCTAAAAGCACTAAATGGAAAATTCCAGAAGGGAAAGATTCATAAGCTCTAAGTAACGTTTATTACAGCGTATTGCTATGGTTATTCTCCTGGCTGTTAGTGTTAGCCTGCTTCTAAACGGATAACCTTACACACTGAGCGTTGACGGAAAGAGGAACAGCCTATTTAGCCTATTCAGTCGTCCCTACAGTTGCAGACACCCAACGAGCCTCTAAGGATGGGCTCCTCATAGACTGTGGGGGTTCCACTACACTTTTTATCAAACCCAGCACTCTGTCACCCGAGATGTGTGGCCGCAGGCAGGACTCTACTTCCCTAAGCCGGGGGAACGAGAATAGAGTCTTCGTTGGGTTGTGCGAGGAATGAAATGTTCTTTCTCTCTGCATTTGTACGCACGAGTATTAACCATAGCAGCCACCGAGAAGCCTCACAAGCAGGCGAGGCAGCCGTGACCCCCTACTCATGTCTGATGAACTCAAGGCCAAAAGTAGGCCAACGGTTCGTAGCATTTATTTAGGGGTTATTGATTTCTTTACTTACTGTGCCGGGGATGGAAACCAGGCTTCATGCGTGATGGTTGGCGAGCGGTCTCCCACTGAGTTGCATCCCACAGTTACTTGTGGGTTCTAGATGATCCATCTGCTAGGATGTCAGCCCAGAGCACGTCTACTGTATGTGTGCTAGGGTAATACCACACACTGTACCCTGTACTGTGTCGCGCTAGACACTATACCAATACTGCAGAGTGTGCTCTATTGATATACTAATATCTACTAAACTACTACACAGGCTTTGCTGTGTACAGGTTTCTTTGTTATTGGTGCTCATCAAGGCGTTGAGTGTCTTCCTCATATCTGCCTGAGTGTATTATTAGCGGGATGGGGTGGGGGGTTAAAAGGAGAAAGGCCAGAGGAGAAGAACGTGCATCTTCTCTTGGTTGGTTCCTTCTGAAGTTCCTTCATAGCTGTGACAAGGCCCTGTGCTGTGCGTCTCCGCCACGCTGGCTGGGACAGGCCTGGGCTCCCCCAGTGAACTTCATCCACATCAGGGACAGAGCGGTGCTCCGGCCGGACTCTGCTGCTGGTGTTCCTGTAGGTGCTGTGCGGCTTGGAAGCAATTCTTGAACTGGCTGTTGTGTCTCGTCTTCAGGTACAATGGGCTCGTCTGGCTTCTGAGGTCAGGACGAGGCAGGATGAAGCGTTGTTCTGGAACTTAGGCTTTGCCAGAGCTGGGAGGAGTAACCTACGCCCCTTGATCACTTGAAGGGGAAACCTCACTTAGCTTTTGACTGGCTGAGCGAGAGCTGGGTTGGGGTTAGCACTATTTGCCCTGTGCGTCAGATGCAGAGACAGGAGAGAACCTAGGTCCTAAGTTGAGGGTGTTCAGCTCGAGAGGCTTGGGGACACCGAGGGGAAGAGGTAGGGAGATAACTGGAGGGCCTGCTGTTCTGAGTTTCTTGTCTGGAGCCAAGGAGGCCTCGGGCCTGTGCATGAAACATGCTTCACAAAACTCGAGATCCCAGGAACTTCGCCCCTGGGTGCTGACTACCCCCACTTCCCCCCATATAACTTCATGCTGGTGTAATTAACATATAATTTGATACCTGGAACTTTATGTTGGGTGGGGCTGGAAAGGATTACTCAGCTTTTAGCAATTCCAGACTCGGGTTAAAGAGCTCCGCGTGCTACGCCCCGGTTCTCTGGTTACTGACTTGTTTTCCCTTCACCCTCGCTAGTTATTTTTCCTCTCCCGAGATGGTTCTACGGTGCGTTTTTTAATCACGTAAGCACACACGATTGTTGGCTTACACACGCCGATTGCCTGTTTATCTAGCATGGTTAGCTTTAGAACTCTTCGCTCATCTGTTGATGAGAATCGGTGGACCCCGTAGTTCATCAGTTCATTTCCTGTTTCCTAATCCAGGAAGTGCCACTGGCATTAAAAAAATGCGATAATTATTAGAGGAGAGTGCAGAAGGAGAACGCCAATGGCTTTATGCCGTGGGTTTACAGAGTATGCTGATGGTTATGTTTCGTTGGAGAAATTATTTAGTATGTTGATACATGTACGAACTTATCTCTTACCTGTGCATGCAGAGATACAAAGGCCAGCGGTGGTGTTCGCACTGGCCCATTTCTGAGGATGAGTTAGCTCCTTCGGGAGCCCACAGGATACCTTGGAAATAAACCCAGATAGCCACATGTTTGGTATGTAGGCGTTCAGAGCTGTTCGGTATCTACAGATATCTATGGGGTCAACGCAGAAAGGCGTGGAGTGAATTCTGCACACGTCCGTGGCCCATGGCTTCCTACCAGCCTGCTTTGACTTCCCGTGAGTGTGCACGCTTCTGTTGGCTACGGGGAAGGTGGGAGCCGAGGCAGCTCTGGGTCTGGCTACTTGTCCCTGCCCTGCAGTGCACTTGTAAGCCATTCGGGGTTTCAGAACCTGACTTTGGAAAGCTTCTAAATTTGTTCTTAGCAGGTTGATTTATTTTGTTGAGGTCAGATTAGAGCTAATGGTCCTAATGGTTTACAGTGTTCCTAAATGGTTCTTAGCACTTAGGCAGGCTCGGATGGCCACTGTGGGCGGGTTTCCAAGTGTGGACCATATGACTCATATATATGTGTGTATATATGTATTTGTTTTATATGCTTACTATAACAACAAATAACATATATTTATTGTTGAAGTTATTGGTAAGAGTCCAAGCACTATGTGGAAGTGAGGTTGAAAGGGCAACACTGGAATTACTTTAAACACTCTTCTTGTTTTGGTATCAAATCCAAGGAGGCATTTGTCGATCTGATTCTCATGGTCATATGCAAGCGACTGAGACTCCTGCCTGGAGTTTGGTGGATCGTGGCTGCCCTTTGCCCTTTCCCTGAGAGCGTGCTGTTTGTGAAATGGAGTCACAGAGAAGCCTTCCGTTCCCCACAGCCATTTATTCCTGGGTGCCAAACGGCTCCTGTAAGAGCAGGCACCCAAGTCAAGATGATCCCTGGTAACATCCCTTCCAGCCATGCTGTGGTACCTGTGAGTTCACGGCCAGGTCTTTTGGCAAAGAGAGTACGCCCTGCCTAGAACCGGCTCCATGTTTCTGATTTCTGTATGATTGGGAGTAGGTGAGGCAGAGCCAGGTGTCTACAAAGGAGTGCATGCCTCTGCTCGTCTCCCAAATTAAACAGTGCCTGTGAATGCACTGGCTCACTCTGCGGGCTATGGCCTTCCGGGGCGGCTGGCAGCAGCTGGAAGGCAGCGGCCGCTCCACCTGAGTAGAGCGGGTTGGAGCCCACGTAGGAGTACTTGGTAATTTCCTCTCCGAACTTTAACGGGGTGGAGGGTGGGGCACAAAAAAAGATGCTGCCTCTCCGTCCTTCAGCTTAAGGTAGTCATCTACCCTGAGTCATTTTCCTCAGTTGCAAAAGGGATGTTACAGGCCCCATCCAGGCAAAGCACCTTAAGGTTAAATCCTTTGGCTGCTGAATGAAGATCAAGCCAAGAGTTATTGGATGTCGAGCTAGGGCAGACAAAGGCTAGTGGAATGGCTACTGAAATATGCAAATGCATGAGTTCCCTTTTTCTTTCTTTTGTGCTTTTTGCCGAGGTTTATGGTACTGAGGCTATCCTACTTCATCTCAGAACTCCATGGTTTCCCACCAAGCACTCTGAAGAGTGCTGTGCTACCCTCCTGTTGAGAAACACATTCCAGTTCTTCATGATGGTACGGGTTTTTCCTCTCCTTCTCCAAGCAGAGGGCCGTGTTCGTGGTGCGGAAGGAGTCAGTTACCACTCAGCTGACGCCCTAGGTGGTGACAGAACTTAGACCCGGCCCGAGTCCTGCTCCGCAACCCAGGCCACTGCTGGCATGGAATCTTCCATGCTGGAGTCTGTGTTGGATGATATTCAGTGAGTCCTACAGCCACCAAGTTCTCCAGAGAAGTTTTAATTACCAACCAAGGTGATGTGGTTTCTTCCATGTGTTGTAACAAATGGATGTCAGGCTGAGGAGCCCAGAACAGCCCCTCTCTATCAATCAAAGCCGGCAGTTATCACACGGTGGGCTCTGAGGAGGAACTGTGCTCGCCCCAGTGTCTGATGGCTGGCTGCACGTCTCTTCCGTAGGGCAAAGGGTTAGGCTAGTTCCTTAGGCTTCTTAGTGAAGTGCTCCACCTAGGACCTGACATGCAGTGGCTTTTCCCCACAGCCTCAGGAGTGAGGCCTGCATCTGGGTACAGAGCTGGAGCCTCAGGGATTGGCTCACATGAAAGACCTTGAAATGGCAAATCTTTATTAGTTTTGTAAACAGCTTTAGGAAGCACTAGGAGCATCTTGCAGGGACCCTGCAATTATCATAATAAACAGTTTTATCATCTTCTTGGCAATCAATATTGTGGCTTATGCTCCTTTAGTATCTCAGTGGTATTGATTACCTTAACAACTGTGCTGCGGTCAGCTCCCATTAACCCCTGCTCTGCCGGCCCAGCCCGCGCCTTCCACTATTGGGAGAGACTGCTCTGGTCGCAGCCCAAGCAAGTGCCGGAATTTGACCGCTGGCCAGTGAGGCAAATAAGGCTTTTATCTCAAAGTGCCCGGGAGAAGGGAAGGTTTTAACCAGCAGATCTGGAAGCCAGTGCAACTTCGTAAGGGCCTGGTGTGCGTGCGCGTGTCTGTGTATGGGCGCACGGGTATGCGTGTGCACACCAGAGACCGTGTGTAAGTTACAGCACCGGGGTTGTAATTAGTCACCGAGGAGTCTGAATGTTGACGGGAGAAAATTCTGGCCATCCCTATCATTCATTCCGGTGTTATTTTCACCTTTCCTGGGGGACGGATTACTGTGTGTGGAATTCAGTCGAGGCCCGAGGCAGTGTGCAACAGACATCCCCAGCTGTCTCCGTGTGCTCATTTTCTGATCCACCTTTTACTTTGAGAGAGAAACCACTTATCTGAGAACATTGCTTGTAGCCTTCAGGTTCCCCTGGACCAATGAGCATCTGAGGTGAGACCGTCTATCAGGAGATGACAGAATGCTGGAGGTGGATTCTGGTGCCACCAGAGATTGTATCACCTTCGCTGGCTGTCCTGTCTCTGGCCTGGTTAATGTTTACAGTCTCCTTCCCTCCTGCTGGAATGAAGGTGACCAGGGCAGTTTTCCCTAGCAGAACGGTAGAGTTCACACCCCCACCCCCAACGACTAAGCCAGAGGTGGGACTTGTCATGTAGGGGCTCAATCATATTAAATGGCAGTCATTTGGTGTTGGTTGTGGGGTGTGTGTGTGTGGGGGGCCTCTCTAGGATGCCTTTAATTTTAATCGCTCTATTTGTTTTAGGAGAGAGATGCCTATGTGTGTGCGTATATCTTTGTCTGGGTAGCACTGGAACCTGAGGATCTACTGTGACAGCAGAGGGTCCCCAGAGGAAACCACCCATACATAGATGAATGCTCGCAATGAACATGAACCATTTTTTTCTCTTTGGTTTCAGGTAGATATGTGTGTTTTGACTGGGTCGTGATGCACATAGACTGCATTCGTATGTTTATATAGGTACATATTATATATATTTATATTCATACATATTAATACACATATCAGTATATATACATGCATACACAAACACTTACAAACATAGTCTATGTAAACATAGATGAAAAAGTTTTATTGAGTCCCGGGGGATGAGCTTATGCACCATAGCAAGCCTTTGGCCCACTGAAGACTGTGACAGGGGTCCTCAACGTTGCATAACCAATGACACAGGTGCCATTCAACTTATATATAGGATGGGCCTATCTTGTCTCAGGAATGAGTTTTTAAAGTTTTGAGAGCACAGTTTCATAGAGGATCTGAAGGAGGCCAGGCAGGACTGGATTAGGGAAAAGGTGATTCGAAGACTTTGTTGATGCTGTCTGTGGCTGAGAGTCAAGGATTGGGCTTGAAGTGCAAGTGTAGGGAGAGGTGTCGCTATTAGGGCTCATGCCCTAGCCAGCCAAGAGTCTATGCTTTAGGGGTCAGGAAGTCAGGCCTCAGTCTGCACAGCGAGACAGAAGATTGCAGGCCAAGACTGGCACGGTCAGGGTCATAGGTGGGATTCCGCTGTGGCATCAGGACACAGGCTTGCTGTCAGGGTGTTCTGGAACCAAGCTCACACCACAGCAGTGAGGAGGCAGATGCATGCAGGTGAGAGATGGGCCTCTGGGAGCAAGTGTGTTCAGGGAGTAGAGAGTTTGCGTGGGCCATGGCATAAGCGGGCCCTCCCTTTGGATCCCACCTCGTGAGGTCATCCTCCTGTAAGTGTGGGTGTCTAGGGTTCCTGGTCACTATTTTGGACCCTCTTGTGCCCGTCATCTTTCTTCCCAGAATGCCTTGGCCCCATACATGAGAAAGTCTGACTTTTAGTGCCAGTGTTCTTCCTGCAGATGTCGCACAGGCTTCAGTGGCTGTTAGGTTATTGGTGGATGGGAACTGGGGCTCTCAGGGATCCACCCCAACAGCAGACGGACACATACTGAAGTCACACATGCACGCAGAATGGGTCCTGTTACCGAAGGGAGTGAGCCGGTTTCCGTCTGGTTTGATGCGGATACACGTACTTTGGGTTGTGGTTACGCCATGGTGCTTCATGCTGCCCTGCCCCTCAACCAAAGCAGCCCCATTCACGAGGAGTTTCGAGGTGCCCATCGCTTACTTCCTCATTCTGCAGTTGGAGCGAGCAAAGCCGTCAGATTGCTTCTGGCAGGGGTTGAGTTCTGCCCGTTGAGTGTCCAGAAGGAGTCTGCACCAATACTTTCCTAAACTGTACTGCAGGTTCTGTTCATTCTCGCCTGCCTGCCCGCCCGCTCGCCCGCCCGCCCGCCCTTCTCCGGAAACAGGCTCTCACTATGTAGAGCTGGCTGGCCTTGAACTCAGAGATCCACCTACCTCACCAGTACTGGGATTCAGGTTGGGCACCCCCACGTCCAGTATTTATCTACAATATTTGGTTTCATCATCATTTCCTATCTGCCTTTGTTTTACATGCATCTGTGCATGTGTGCGTACCATGGGCATACTTCATACCCACCAAGGCCAGAGGTAGGCAGCAGATCCCCTGAAACTGGGATTATGGGCAGCTGTGGGCTGCGTGTATGTGCTTGGCCCTCTACAAAAGCAGGCAGTGCTCTTAACTACTGAGTCATCTCTCTAGTCCTGCCCACTTTGTTCATGTTGGTTTTTGTTTGTTTTTTTGGGTTTTTTTTTTTTTTTTTTTGGTGGGGAGGAGATAGAATCTCATGCATTCCTGGCTGGCCTTGAACTCACTATATCACAGGATAACCTGGAGCTCCTGATCCTCTTCTGCTTCTTGCGATTGTAGGCATGCACCGCTATCTATATCCAGCTTATGTAGTGCTGGGGAATCAATCAAATTCAGGGGCTCCTTCCTATATGCAAGGCCAGTGCTTTAGCAACTGGGCTCCGTTCTCAGCTTCTCCTCCAGGCCCCTTCATACCCTGAACTGTGTATAAATGTACAACTTCGTATCTTCCCATCAGGGCTCTTGTGTACATGGGAATACTCTGTTTAGGGTTAGAGGTTTGTATCTTTTTCCAAAATGCTGGAGACCAGAGTTGTTTTGGATCTTGCGACATTTACATAAACACCATGAGATACCTTGGAGATAGGACCCAAATTAAAAAAAAAAAAAAATTCAAAATTTGTTTTCCCCATACTCCTCACATATCTTAGAGGTAATAAATAGTTTAATGATTTTTGTATCCTGGTGTAGTAGAAGTTTCCATCTGTGGCTACACTCAGGAGGTCTCAGGTTTTGTTTTTTTAAATTGGAGGGGCTCCCTCTCTGTTCCCAGCTGTGCCTGTTAGTTGTAATCTGTGGGATATCTGTCTGTTTCGAGTCTCTGATGCACTCGTGCTTCTGTAAATTTCGATTGTTTAGGCTGTGTTGTTAAAGCCCATTGCAAAGATGCTTCCCACAGGATGATGGGGACTTGGATGCTGAGTTTGGAGGGAAGGGCTGCTGATGTGATCTGGGGAGGTGGTGGTAGGGAAGTGTATAACAAGAAACACACTTACCATTGGGCCATCTCACTGCAAATCAACAGAAACTGCCCAATGACAGAAACTGCCCAGTGGGAAGCCACTCAGTGGAGGATACCGAACAGTTAGGTGATTGTGCAGACCTTAGTGCTGAAGAGAGTGGGCATTGAAACAGTGGGGATGAGCCACACCTTCTTTTAAGTTCCTGGAAGTTATATGTGTACTTATACCTTCACAAACACACACACACGCCTTACACACACACACCTTACACACACACCTCACACACACCTTACACACACACACTTACACACACACCCACCCCACACACACCACCACACAAACCACACACCACACACACACACACACACAATCACATACACCTCACACACACACCACACACCACACACACATCACACACACACACACACACCACACACACACATACCACACACATACCACACACCCCACACACCCTTACACACACACCCACACACACACCCTTACACACACCCCACACACCCCACACACATACCACACACACACCTTACACACATGCCACACACCTCACACCCTACACACACACACCTTAAACACACGCACACCTTACACACATACCACACACATACCACACACCTCACACACCTTACACACACACACTTTACACACACACACCTTACACACACACGCACACCTTACCCCCCCAAGTAACCCCTCTCACAGTCTTGAGGTTGGAACCCATGAACACCACCAGGCCATGCATAGCAGGCAGTCAGTTTGCTAGTGAACTGCAGTCCTGGTTTGCTTTCTCTTGCTGCTATAAACATCGTGACCCAAAGCATCTCAGGCAAGGAAAGTGCATGCTTGGCTTGCAAGTCGTAGTCCCTTACAGGGCTGCTGCTTATTGGCTTACTCTCAGTCTGTTCTCTGTAGTGCTCTCAGCCTGCTTCCTTATACAGCCCAGGACCATCTGCCCAGGGGTGGCTACACCCACAGAGGCCTGGGCCCTCCTGCATCAGTCATTAAGCAAGTATCCCCTCAGACCTGCTGGCAGGTCAGGTCAGTCTGAGGGAGGCAATTCCCATGCTGGAAGCTTCTTCCCAGGTGACACAAGTTTGTTTCAAGTTGACAAGAATTAACTAGCACAACTCTATTCTCGGCTAAATATATTTTTAATTTAAAAATTAGATTTATTAACTTTATGCACGAGTGATCCTTTCCCCTGACATGTATGTGTGTATTACCACATGCATGCTTGGCGTTGGCAGAGGTCAAAAAAGGTCATTGGGGTTACGCGTGGTTATGAACTACCATGTGGGTGCTGGGAATTGAACCTGGGTCCTGTGCAAGCATATCAAGAGTTGAACCATCTCTTCAGCCCCTTCCTCCAATATATATATATATATTTTAACCATTTAAAGCAAGAATGGAGACCTCGTCTACCTTATCCTTGGATACTTTTTCCTTTCTTTCTTTGTTTCTTTCTTTTTTTTTTTCCCCCTTAATTTTTGATTATAATCAGCCTTGGACTCCAAGTTGTAAATCACGGCTTGTGTGAGCTTGGGTGTAACGTTTTGTACAATGTCCTTTCTGATCACTACGGACAGTGACAGGTACAGAGCCTGGGATGTGATAGATCATCCTTTCTTTTATTCTGACATTACCAGTGTGGTGGTTTGCCAGGAACTTCTACTGGGAGAGGTCAGTGCATGGTGGCTTTTGAAAGTAGCTTGAGTGATAGAGGAGACTGAAGGAAGTTTCTCAGACACAAAGCTTTTAAAGCAAGGGGGACCTTCATTGCTTTGGAAACGGCCTTGGCTTACCTTGAACTTGCCACGTCAAGACCATAGCTTGGCTCTGATGGCGCTGCTATTTCAGGAGATGTGTCTGATAATATAGATAAGGGAAATTAAATAAAAATAGAATAAAAGAGTGAACTTTTCTGTAACTATCAACTGGACTCAGCAGTTAACTCTGTTCTGGACCCATTTAATTTTCTTTTGTTCTTTCTTAAAATGCTTTGAAGCCAACCCAAGGTATCACCATACTTTATCCTTTTTAATACAAATTATCATTATCAGTATGGTTATCGTTATTCCCGAACAAAGCTGACCCGTCCTCCTGCCTACCTTTCTGTACTTGGGTGCCACGCTTGTATCCTACACTGAATTGCACCCCAACCCTGAGACCTTCTTAGCTACCGCCATCCCCCTCTTCTTCCTCACTGCTGAGGACCAGGGCCTCAAACATGCTGGGCGAATGCTTGACCGCTTAGCTATAGCCCAGCTCCCTTGACCTTAACTCAAATTGTGACGTAGACTGGCCTGACAGCCTTCAACATGGCTTTTCATAAGGAAGTGGTCGGTTAGCGTTGGTATCCACATGGAGTTCACACAATGTACTTAAGTTCTTTGTTTCTTAGGTCTCTTCTAAGCTGGAACAGTAACAACCCCCCCCCCTTGCTTTTTACCCACAACTTCCATTTGAGCATCTTCCTATCCCTCAACCTGGGGATTTTGAGAGTGTGTGTGTGTGTGTGTGTGTGTGTGTGTGTGTGAGAGAGAGAGAGAGAGAGAGAGAGAGAGAGAGAGAGAGAGACCCACCACTGTTAGCATGGTATGAAAAGCCCAGGCCTTCATCCTCTTCTCTCTGCCATTGACCAGCTGTCTGACCTCTGGCAAACCACCAACACCCTCTGGGGTCATTATTCTTGTCTATCAAAGGCAGAGGAGAAACTCGATGGCCTCACACTCAAGCACTCTCATTATTACCTCCCTAAAGAGATCCGGGAGGCACATTGCAGACACTTCTTGCTCATCTTACTTTAGGCGTTTGAGAGCTAAGTCATCCACACCAATTGTCTCGTTCCCTCTCTCCTAGAGAGTGTGAGTGGTGAACCTTCCACGTGAGTATGCTTTCTGCCGTGACTTACAGATATGCCTAGGGAGTCAGGTCCATGCCTTGAAGTGTATGTATGTATGTATGTATGTACACATATACAGATGTATATGCATGTATATACACATACATACACACACACAAACATATATGTCACTTACATGCATGTTAACTTCCAATTTCACCTAAATTTATCTACTTCTTTTGTTGTTTATTCCTTCTTTCCCTTTGGCTTTGAGTGTACGGTGACCTGTTTGTTTACTTTCATACGCAGCACCAATATTCTTACTCTTGGTGTAGCCCGTAAGTTCCCAGAGGTCCAGTCTATGACTTTCCTGAGCCACAGATGGTTGGGGATGCAGCTCAAAGGTACAGTGCTGTGCTAGGAAATGCAGAGCCCTGGTCTGACAGCTAGTAAGGCAAGGAGAAACAACAGGAACTTAAGCTGCGGGTTGGGTGATCAGCCAGAGCCCATCACATTGCCTCAGTTCGTCGCCTAAGTTTTCTATTTGGCTGTCGTTTTGATGAAGTCAGTATTCCTTTTGTAACTATGGCCTGGTGCTTCTCTCTGGTTCACCTTTATGCGGTCCGTGGCGGTCTGAGGAGCCACCCTCACGGCGTGACCTTTGTGGAACTCGTTCTTTCCAGTACTTCTCCCTGTGTTTTCTGCAGGCCTTTGGTGAGTGAAACGAGATTTGCTGGACAAACAGTTGGAGGGGATTTTAACTGCTAAAACAGTAGCCATTCCTTACATTCCGTAGAGAAGGTCACCTGTGGTTCCAGTCTGGGACACGGGAGTCCAGCGTTGGGGATCCTGGAGGTGGACGAATCAGAATCTATCACCTTCCACCTCTGGACAGGAAGAGGGTGGTCCCTCAGGTGTGCGCCATCCTCCTCCAGGTCTCCAGGGTGAGCTCTCGTGCACACTCAGCCCTCCTTGGCTGCTTGGGAGAACTGGCTTGGTGCTCTTGGAAGGCCCTGGTATCAACTGGCTCTCTTCCATCCTGTCCTGGACCTCCGCTGCCTCCCTTCTCAGGAGACCAAGACAGCATTCACCACAGAGGGCTGGGGGAGGACCCAGAGCTTGTGTGTGTGGAGGATCTAGAACAGTGCCTGGCACTCAGTAGGCATTCAATAAATGGTAGGTACCTAGAGGATCACCTCTGTGCTTATAACTAGTCTTGTCACAATTTCCTTTTTTTGCTTGTTGACCCTTGGAAAGGGGTCCCTAAATGGCGGGGTTTGTGAAGCTGTGAGGTTGGCATGAAGGATCCCATTCGGGGTTGCCGGAAGTGCTCTGTGTAACCGGGAGAGGTTGTAAGTGTCTGAGGAAGTCCTATTGATGTGCCCCCCACCCCAGCTGCAGCAGCATTGGCATTTGTCCTCTCAGGGTCAGTCTGAGGAGTGTTCACCATCCGCCTCTCTGGATAGTCTTGATCCAGGGGAAAGCAAGACCTCAGGGTCTGTGGGTAGGGTTGGGGGTGTGGGGTCTGGCCTGGGTGTGGCTAGAAACTCGAGGCTCATGGCTCCTGAGTTTTCTTCTAATGGAATTTCCCATCACTTACTGCCCTGCTGATTTCTGATCAATGAAAATGAAATTGCATCACCTCCTCAGAGGCTCCACGTATGCCTGCTGCTTCCAGCTGTGTCAGTTCCGGTAAAGTAATCTCATCAGGCGTGCGAGAGGGTAATAGGAAATAAAAATAAAAACCCACAATTAGCAAGAGGCCTTGCAGCTGAGTAACACTTACCGTCCCAGAGGCAGAAGAGGCTGGGAAGTGGAAGGCTCAGGAAAGGGTCCCTTGTGGGGAGGGCGAGGGAAGGGAAGAGGAAGGAAGAGAGAATCCCCGCTGCTTTTCTCTCCTGCCCCCACCCCCTTCACCCAACGCGTGGAGAGTTGGACTTTCTGTTAGAGCTTCCACTGCTTGGCCTCTGAGGTCTGCAAAGTTACCAGATGATGAGCCCTTCTCTCTTTTTTAAGTAAACCTCTCACAAAGGGACACCAATTAAATCCCAGGACCCCAGGAATCCTAGCTGCTTCTCCTGTCCAGTGTGGGGGACTCCCCCGCTCTGTGCTAGGGAATCAGACAGACCAAGGTGGGATGACATCAAGGAACAGTTGATGGATAGACTTCTCAGAGGTGGCCTGCTTCTCTTCTGCATTTCTCCCTGTAGCTCCCATTGCACACGTGTTAACATATGAGGCACTGTAAAAGGACATGCGGTTATATAACAGCTGGGCCAGGCTCCCTCTTGGTAGAGTGCAGTGACCGTGTGTATATGGTTACCCCAGTTATAAGACCTGGGGAAGGCTGTCCACCACGTCTAGAATATTCTGCTGCTCATGTCTGTGAGAGGAACCAGGATGGGAATCCAAAGGGCAAACAAGGATGTAGAAAACCTGTTGGGTCACCTCAGGGGAGCCAGCAGAAATGCAACTGTATCCTCTTGTCAATGCGACTTATCAGGGACAGAAGAAATGCTTGTGTCTGGCCATGCCACTGGGTCTGGCAGTTTCATGGAGGCCTCTGTAGGAAGGTACATTCTTCACTCAGGCTGGCTGGGTGGGTGGCAGGTCCTGTCGAGAAATGGTCTCAAGCCTTTTTGCGGTTTCTTTCTTGAATGACCCGCCTATCTACTGAGGGTGAGAACTTCTGAGGGTCTGACTGGGGGAGCTGCACTAAAGTCTCAGTGTTTGCAGTGTCACAGGGTTGAGGGCAGCTGCCCAAGCCTTATGCTATGAATAACTTAGATGTTTAAGCCCAGTGGAGATCAGGTCACCGTTAGCACGTCTGTGTTCCTAGGTAGGACAGTTGTGACAACAGAGCGGGAAGGTGCCGGGAGGGGTGAGCGGTAAGTGTGTTGTGTAGTAAATCCTCACAGCTGCAGCTGTATGATGGCCAGACCATGGCTCCTAGCACATGCTCACACTCCAGTGAGGGCCAGCCAGTGGGAGCCTGCATCAATAGGAAGGATGCTGTGTATGTTGTAGACACTCGATAAATATTTCTTATGTGAATGAATGAAAATCGTTACAGTGGCCAGTGGTGTTTTTAGATCGGCGTTATACTCAGGAGCTTCAAACTAAAGGCCGAGAGGGCAGACCCCCAGGATTCTCTGTGTCGTTGAAGCCCAAGAAATTAGGCACATTAACCAGCCTGGCTTAATTTCATCCAGCTTTGGTGATGATCTAATGCCTGAAGTTTTACCTCCTGGCCCTTTCCAAGGTGAGAGGGGCTGGTAGAACATTCTGGTGCAACGTTATGTTCATAGCCGCAGAGGTGAAAAGACGGCAGAGGCAGGCAGTTCCCAAAGGAAGCCCAGCACATGGGTTTCACGTGTGCACGCTCGCAGAAGTATGTTTCTTCTCTGCCGTCCTAGACACTTAGCATGGCGTCTTGATCTACATTGATCACACTTGATGACTCGGACTGGCAATTCCCCCCACGGGACCAGACATAACCAGGGTGTACAGGAAGCCATTAAGGAAAAATATGTAACCACACACATTCCCCAAACTCAATTGTTCGTTCTTCTCAGGGCTCAGATGAGAGACTTTCAAACATAATTAATCCAAGTACGGTTTAGCCTGGCCTTGGTGATTCTTCATAGCAGCTTGTTGGCCCAGAGGCAGTGCCAGGGTCAGCGGGCCGGGAAAGACCCCTGGATCATCTCTGCTAGCTTGGTGAGGGTGCTCTTGTAACCCGCCGTTGCTTGCTTTTGAGGGGGCGAGGGTTCCCAGTGGGATAAGGACAGGGAAATACTTCTGGATTGTTTTCCCAGTTACCAAGTCTGCTGTTTGAAGGAGCCAATGGGAAAGGGATCTCCTCATATTTTTCTAGATGAAAGGAATGGTGTAGGCAGTGGGTTTTGGAACTGGCCTGAGGGAAGGGGGAAGCGGCAGAGAACTGGAGTCCAGGTTGTATTTTGTTATCCGTTGGGTACATATACCGCCTTTCCTTGATGTTGGGGTTCATCTTTCGAATTTGGAAACCTTCCACTCATGCTCAGAGGGGGAATAAAAGCCCAGCCCAGCCCACTTCCACTTGTCTTGCAGGCCCCAGGGCCTAGCCGATGTACCCGCAGCCTTCCCACCTTGCAGTAAGGAAGAAACTTGAAAACAGAAGTAACTCCCCAGCCCAGTGTGGATCTGAGGTGTCTGGAATCATCCATTGGTAAAATGAGTCTTGGCTGAGAATTCTGTGACAAGACGGCTGTCACTGTTGTGCTGTTGGAACAGGAAGGGTCTGTGAAGGTCCCAGTGGAGCCCTCTGAAGAGCTGACGAGGCTGTGTGTGTGTGTGTGTGTGTGTGTGTGTGTGTGTGTGTGTGTGTGCACGCACATGTGGCTTCATGTGTGTTGCCCTGCTAATGAGTCTTCAAAGGGGAGCTCTTGTTTGTTTTGTCATGGTGCCAATTTCTGAGCCTCATGCCTAAGCTACTGATGGTGGCACTCTGTATAACCTTCTCACGGAGAGGGGAAACCGTTTAGAGTCATTTGGAGGTTGGTTGCTGACGGTGGGGAAGGGCTTTCCTGTCACCCTTTTCTGACTTTCCCATTACCTGTGACAACTAGCTGGCTGGGCTATTGGTGGGGACACATTGTCCCTTCCAGGAGAATTGGATGGTGCTCTTAGGTACCGGACATAACTGCCACAGGACCAGAGAAAAGCCTCTGGTGGTCTGTAGTTTGTATCTCACAAACCTGACATACATGAAAGGAAGCTGAAGCTCCGCCTCTCGCTGCAGCCCTGTAATGTGAATGTAAACAGGGGCTCTGCCCAAGTTTGGATTCTCTGATGTCCGTCTGCACAGCCTTGAACTTCAGCGGTCTTTGTGTTGTTGAGAGGATTGTTCTGACGATGAAGAGAAATACCTAGGAGTTCAGGGACACTTGTGAGCTCCTCTTTCTGTTTCGCTAGTGAACTTGGCTTTGGTAACCTGTTCTACCAGACAGAAACCACAGTCCGCTCTCATATCAGCTGTACCTGATAGGCTCCCCCCACCCCCCAAACAATTGCACTCAGGGATTTGCTTGACTTCTTAGATTTCTGTTCACACCAGACCTTTAGTAACTTTAGAATGAGAAAAAAACAATCTATCACCAAAAAGTACAAAATACTGAGATAATACTGAGAGAAGTCTTTTATGAAATTATTTTTATTATATAGTATTGTATCTTTTCTGAATGTGTGTGTATATGTGTATGTGAATATATATGTATACATACACATGCATGTATGTATGTGTATATATATATGTATATATATGCGTATATACCCCCACTATTTAAAACCATTCTAGATCAGTGGTTCTTAATCTTCCTAATGCTACAACCCTTTAATATAGTTCCTCATGTCATGGTAAAGTTATTTTGTCCTGATTTTATAACTGATTTTGCTAGTTACATATCATAATATAAATATCTGATAAGCAGCATATTTCATACTTGACCCCTGTGGGGTTTGAGAACCACTGCATGAAATAAAGAAAGTATAATATTTATTCATCGTATGCTATATGTGTGGTGTGCTAGGGGATTTGCAGTGGCACAGCCAACCTTTGTGCCTATGTCTGGTTGTAGAGCTAAGAGCATCCAAGGTGAGGTAATTTTATTGATGAACAGATCGGTGGGACGACTTCAGGGACCTGGAGAGGAGAGAACTTTCTGTGGGCTCCATCACTAGTCAGGGATTTATTGCCTAAGAGATACTTGATCACGTGTCTCCTAAAGGTCCAGATAAATTTTGAGGAAAGCTTGGAGCTGCAGGCACGGAGATGAGAAGTCCTAGGAGAGAGTAGAGGGCCGAGACAAGACCTTCCTTGGAAGGAACCACAGCAGGCGATTCATTGACGTACGGGTCCTCCCTCGCCAGGCCTTCTGGGATTTCAGTTTCCAGGGTAGTAACCTGGAAACACTCAGTGGAAAATTCCAGAAATAAACAGTTTATAAGTTTCACATTGTGGGCCAGTCCGACCCGTGTGGCAGACTCTCCTTCCACCTCCGTCCATTCGATCCGAGTCATGAGCCGTCACTGCGGCCAGGGACCTGTGCTGCAAACACCACCCACCTGGCCATCCCTTGCTCATCCTCTCGGCCCCTTGGTTACCATGACGTGGAGCCACCCTTGCTCAAGTAACCCTTCTTTCCTTCAACAGTGGCCACAAGGTGTTAAGAGTGGTAATGCCCGCAACTCAGGTATTGCATGGGGAAGCCCGAAAGTGCTGCCCTTCAATAAAAAAAAGGTCCGAGTTCTTAGGGAAAGAAAAGAAAATCCGTGTACTGAGACTGCTCAGAGTTAGGCTGCAAACAGACTTCCTGTCAGGAACTTTAGGAAGAAGGGAAAGGAACTCATGCACATCTGCTGTTATACCACCTCTGACTGCAAGGGTCTTCACTGCCACAGATCGTTGCATTAAGATAGGAAACTCATTAAATTAGATTTGGTACTGTTTGTTCTTGGTTTGAGATGCCCTGGTGTGGAAGCTTGGAAATGAAGTGGTTATCACCGTATCAGAGTATGTAAGACCAGTGTGGAGAGCCCAAGACTGACTAACTAGTTTAGCCGCTGGTTCTTGGGGAGAGAAAGCATACACTGGTTTTTCTGTTTTCTACAATCAAAGGTGGTACCAAAAGTTCCTTCCAGAGAGACGGGGTCAGACAGTGAGGGGCAGCTCCCTTGGGGCATGCTATGCCAGGACAGGTTGTGAGTGGTGGAGAGCCAGCCACTTAGAGACAGCTTGTGGTCTGCTGAAAGCAGGAGGGGCAGGTGTTCGAGCCATAAGTCCGGAATGGACTTTTTGGGAGTCAATTCGTAATTTCAGTAATTGAAACCACAGAAGTGGTTAAGGTAGCAGATATTCAAAGATAAGAGCAGGGAGCCAAGGGGAAGAAGCACCACAATGCTTAAATACAGTAGGAGAGCCACGGGGAGGGCTTTCTGCGGGTTGCAATCATAGTGAATTTTTATTGGAACGTATATAACCTAGAGAGCTTGGGAATGGGACGAGGGCAGGTGATGTGGAGCTCAGAGTGAGAGGAGAGCCAGGAGAGTGCATCGGAGAAGCGAAGTGAGATGATTTAAGGGTGCGGTGGTGAGCAGTTCCCAGTGCAGGGGAGATGGTAGAGGGCAAAATAAAAGAGTGACAGCCCTTGACCCGAGGCGGGGCTGGCATGGGTGACCTAGGACGGAGAGGGGTGGAAGCCTAGAGACAGAGCTGTCCCCTTGCTCACTTGAGGGGATGCTTGACCCTCACCAGCAGAGGGACCAATTTTTTGTTTTGTTTTGTTTTAGTGTGGACTGATGATTCTTTTGGGGGCGGGGCATGACGTGAGGCCTGACAGCTTTGCAGTTTCATTGAGTCCCACAGTTGGTTCTGGAACACAGTGGTCTGGTGTCCTCTGTCATCACTTAAGGGAGGGGGAGTCCACTAGAGACCAGGCAGACAGCTTCGGAGGAAGTGGAACAGTGGCAGCAGCCACTGTTGAGTGTTGTGATCCAAAGGAGGGTCAGGAAGGGCATTGCCTGATCCTCGGTGTGAGTAGGTGGGACTCGAGTCCAGCGGTTCATGGGACATCAGGAGGGACCGACAATAGAGTTGTGTGAAACCTTTGGATTGGTCACTAGGGCACAGGACGACGCCTCCTGTCATAGATATAGCATGCACCTCACCGATAGCTGCAGATGTAGTCAATCTTACCAGAAAAGGAGCAATGTCACTATTGATGGTGTAGGAAAACTGATGCACAGGGACCGTGGCTGGGGGCCTTGGGAGAACTTTGTGGGAAGACAGGCCAGCACACACACCAGAGTCTCGACTAGTCCTCTCTTTGGGGCCAGCCATCTTCCTCCTTAGGAAGTGTGTGTTAGGGAGGTAGAGTCAGAGTCCCATGGGGAAGTGCGAGGTTTGTAGTAAGAGACGCTACTGTGGCGGCAGAGGCTGACTTAGACCACCCTACAGCTCGTCTTCAGCCTTACAAAGCCAGCCTCTCCTCAGCTGCAGAATGGGTTCTTGCAAGGATCTAATGAATAGACGTAGTTACTAAGGTGCTTGGAACCACTTAGTCCTATGGGGCGGACTCCCAGCACAGCAGTTGCTTCTGCGTATGGCTTCTCTTATGCATACAAAGATTCATGGGCATTTATAACAGTGAAATATTGGGGATCATTTAGCTGTCTGTTTAAATGTGGTAGCATTTGGTATAATTATGTCATATCTGTAGGTGCAGCATCTCTGGAGCTGCGAGTGCTAACTTAGGAAGAACATTTGATGTCATGGGAAAACTGCATGCTAAATTAAGTTAAGAGAAACCCTTCCCCTTATAAGGAGCAGGGCATCTGAGGTTGATAGAGAAAACCCGTAACTATAGATACACACAGAGAGGGGCATGGGAAACTGCCTGCCTCTCTGTGTTCTCAAGTCCTCCGGCTGGTGGAATCACAAGTGGTTTTTACTTTAGCTTGAAGGCCTCTTTGTGGATATCAACTTCTTTTATTTTATTTTGTTTGTTTGTTTGTTTATTTATTTATTTATTTATTGTATATGAGTACACCATCGCTGTCTTCAGACACACCAGAAGAGGGCATCAGATCCTATTACAGATGGTTGTGAGCCACCATGTGGTTGCTGGGAATTGAACTCAGGACCTCTGGAAGAGCAGTCAGTGCTCTTAACCACTGAGCCATCTCTCCAAGCCCCTCAGCTTCTTTACATACACACACCTATACACACTGAACTCACACTACATTAATCAGGAGAAGTTATTTAAAGTAAATGAACGTCCTGAGGTGCCCGGTTGAAACTGGACTGGGCCGGATGACCTGTTTACACGCTATCTCCTTGCTTGCACTCAGCACCCCTGTAGCAAGGAGGAAGGAAGCAGAAAAGGGGTCTTTTGAGGAGGACTTGGGAGGAGATAGAAAAAAGCTCTGGATGCTACCAAAGGAAGCAGTTAAGTGTTGGTTTTAGCTCGCCTGGGGGAAGAGAACTGAGAAGATACCCAGGGATAGACAAAGATGGCGGCACACGGCTGCTGAGGAGGAGGGTGGCTGAGGCGGCCAGGAAATGTGCCTCCTCTGGTTGAGGAAGAGTGAGGGGCTTCTCGTTTCTGAGGCGGAGTGTGTGTGCTCATTGCTTTATGTGGATCAAATCACATTCAGGCCAGCACAGCAGTGTCAAAGGATATGGTGGGAAGGCCTCCACAAGCCTTAGAGTGGGTGGGTAAGGAAGATCTAAGACTCAAGACAGTTATTGAGGGGGTGACTAAAATCCCAAATCCCTCTTTAGAATACTATAAAATATAAAAACTGGCTTGTCTTTTTATTTTTTTCTTAAGTAGCTACAAGTATAGTAAGTATTAAATGTTTTTGTCATAGAAACACCACCCCCCTTGTCATTTCCCATCAATGAAGTTCCCTGGACAATCAGCACAGACTGGGTTCTGACACCTCTCTCTCCCTGTCTCAGATCTCATGACTCCCCTGTGCCTGCCCCAGACCCCACAGCAATCGAATGTCTCAGAGCCTGTGCGTTCCTTGCAGAATGGACTGAGTCAGCACTTTTCACTTCCGGATCCGTTTATGTTCATGCCGCACGCAGCAAGGACACTACTCGCCAGCGTGGAGCTCAGTGTCCAGGCTATATTTTGGGGTCTTCTGGACACTGGGCTCCCTGTTTTTTTGAAGGATCTGTGCAAGTATGCGTCACCTGGTCACACTTGCAGAATCCTTCTGAAGGCTGTTGGGAGATCATCACTAAGCCCACGAACCTCCCTGGTTTCTGGCAAGCACCTCCTGACGTTACCTTTAGCAGCGGACAGGAGTTACTATTGTGTAAAGCACAGAACGGTTCTTTCCCAGGCTCCAAGCAAAAGCAGATCTGGCCGTTACTTCTTTGCCCCTTGGATGAGATTTCTAGTGTTTTGTTTTAGATTTATGTTTAATTATGTATAAGTGTCTGTTGCGGGCCTATGCCAGGAGTATGTGTCTGAAGAGGCCACAGGTACCAAATCCCACCCCACCCCACCCCACAAGCTGGAATTACAGTCAGCTATGAGCTGCCCAGTGTTGGGGCTGGGAGTTCAAAATAGGTCCTTACCTATTGGGCTATCCCCCCCCTTCCCCCCTCTCTCTGTGTGTTAGTAATTAAATTTTTTTTTTTTGATTTTGTTTTTAGTATGGACTTATTAGGCTACCAGAATTCTTGATGAGACTAATTATTATTGTTATTATTATTATTATTATTATTATTATTATTCACTAAAGTAAGAAATGTAGCTAAAAGTTGTGATCTATTAGGTCGTGTGTATGTGTGTGTGTGTGTGTGTGTGTGTGTGTGTGTTGTTGTTGTTGTTTTTGTTGTTGTTGTTGTTAATATGAGATTCTACCCGAGTTAAGATGGTCTATTGATTTGTCTTCTCTAACCAGAGGGCTCTACCCAGAAGCCTCAGCTGCAGGAAGGGAAGACTGGTGTCCGTTCTATTCTTCTCATACCTCCTTGCCCAGCCTTGCAGCCTCTGCCCTCTCATGAAGCTGGGCCAAGAGGGGATTCCCCGTAAAGATAAGGACCCGCACATCTGGGTGGGTTTTATAGTGCACGCATGCTTTCGGAGGGCTCTGTTCTGGATAGTTCTGTTTCCTTTTGACATTATCGTAGGTATAAAAGAAACAGAACAGAGAGAATCACCATTCGTGGGCAGGAGCAGTGGCTCAATGGTGAAGAGCATTGATTGCTCTTCCGGAGAACCTGGGTTCCATTCTCACGGGGCAGCCCATAGCTGTCTGTTCTCCAGTTCCGGGGGATCTGACGCCCTCTCACACACATACGTGCAGTCGGAACACCAGTGCACATAAAATAAAAATAAATCATTAAAGAGATTCCTGTCATCTGTAGTCATCTCGCTACATATATATGTGTTATACATACATGTGCATATACATAGTACACACTTGCACATGTTTCTTGTTAAAGTTTTTTTTTTTTTCTTTTTAAATAGCAAGGTAGCCCATGATGGCCTCAAACTTACCTTTCACAGCTTTCTTGCCTCTGCCTCCCCAGTGTTGGGATTGAAGGTGTGATTTCCCACCCTAGCTCCTTGCGCTGGTTGAGAATCGAGGTACCATGCCTCCCACCTCCCGCATCCACGCATGTCTTCTACCAGACTTTATCCCGTGTAAGCTTGTGCCAGGCGAAGGCTCCCATAACCCATCCACAGACCACACCCAGAGTTCCCAGTTGTCTCTCTTATGTTCTCTATGGGAAAAGAAAACCACAGAGGTTTGCCAGACTCGCCTGTCTCATCTCCCAAGTCACCTTTAATCGGAGACACTTGTCAATGTGTCCTTCTGTTCTGACGCGGGTGTTTCTGAAGAGCGTAGGGTGACTTGTAGATCTCCCTCAGTCTGGGCTCACCCAGTCTTCCTTGTTGATTGGATCCAGACGTGATGCTTTGGGCAGGGAGTCAGTGCAGTGTTCCTCTCAGAGTATCCCGCCAGGAGTTGCACGGTGTCTGTCTGTCCCACTGCTGGTCACTTGATTAAGCTGGTATCTGCCTGGCCTCTCCCCACTGGAAGGGTCACCGTTTTCTTCTGTAGTAAGAGGCTATGAGGGGAACTCAGATGTTAAAGAACGCTCTTCCTTAAGCGCGAGTGGATGGGTTATTATTAGGGCGATGACCACCGAAGGATGATTTCTGGACCTGACAGTCTTGCTTTCCTTGTTGTCAGTGTATGTATGCATTCCTTAGGTTTCTACCCCTAGGAAGAGCTTTGCAGTCACATCTGTGTGTTGTTTGTTTGCATGGAGTTGTGAATTCTTTTTTTGTGCATCCTGTGTCAGTGCCTTGCTCTTACTCTCTTGCTCCAGTCATCCCAGGGGTGATGGACAGGAGCCCCTCCAGCTCACTCAAGGTCACTGTGTCAGTTCAAGGTGCTCGTTAATGAGAGATGCTCCCAGCACATTAGGCTCTCCCTGCTTCAGCCTAAGCGCCTATCCAAAGACCGTTCCCGTTCTGTTGGCCGAGCATCTCTTAGTGTGGGAAGAGGATGAGTCATGGTCGCCCTTCATTCTCGCCAAGTGTTAGAATTTCTCTCACGACCTTGGTTGCTTTTCTTTTTCGTCCATTATTTTATTAATCGGCTATCACGTCTTGATTGTCGAGGCTACAGAGGTGAGTCGGGTGGAGCCTGATCTCCTGTGTTCGCCGAGACACACGGGTCCACAGAGCCTCAATGGCGGCATCCAGGTGACCCGAATCACTGCCTTTGACCAACTTCAAACTTACCTTGTAGCAGTTTCATCTTGTTAGTTGGGTCTCACGTTCCAAATGGTCAGAGTCCCCCACCCCACCCCACCCCACCCCCCCCACTCCCACCCCAATTCTACATTTTGGTTTTTCCTGTTAATTTTCTTTGCCCTGCATGGTGGTGTGTGTCTTCTTGCTGTCATTCCCCAAGTTGTTGATTTAAATGAGTGTACTCGAGACAAGACAGCATCAGGTATCCAGCCGGTCAGTGGATGCCTCAGCCTCCATGCTGACTGGAAGTAATGGCATCCACCTGCTGTGGAATCATGCAGACTTTTCCATCTCAAGGACAAGATCTCTCAAATGATAAGCTTCAGGGTACCTCCTTGAACACTCTTAGCTGCATTTCTCCGAGTCTATGCTTGGATTATTTTATGTGTGTTCTCACTGGCCGTTTGCTGAGGAGCTCCCCTCAGCTGAGAGGTTTTTCCTCACTCAGCAGAATCTGTTTGAACCTAGGGAGAGTTTGCAACATCAGATCACACAGGGTTTTTCTCTGTGTAATATCCCTGGCTATCCCGGACTCACTTTGTAGACCAGGCTGTCCTGGAACTCACAGAGATCCGCCTGCCTCTGCTTACCAAATGCTGGGATTAAAGGCCTGTGTCGACACACCCAGCCCATTCTTTTAACTTTGACATCCCCACTTCCTCCAAAAACGATGTGCACATACATCATGCTTCCCCTTGTCTGGCTTTGGAAGGCATTGTATTATACATGCCATGCTTCTTTCGGGTCCCCTCCTTTGTAGAACATAAGTTTACCCTAGCATGGGACAGAGTAGCTTCACTTTAAATAATGGGTACTTGAGTGCGCGAATGCATTTCCAGGCATACAGTTTTTAGATTATGCCTTTTTCAGTTTCCAAGTTTATTATTATTACTGCATGTTTGTGATGCGTGTGCAGGCATGTGTGTGACAGTGGATTGGTGCAGTGTGGTGCACATGTGTGTGAGGTCAGAGGATAACTTTTAGGAGTTGGTTTTGCCCTCCTACCTTTGGTTCTGGGGAGGGAAGAGCAAGTGCTTTTAGCCAGTGAGCCATCTCTCTGAACCCAACACTCCTAATTTATTTTTGTTTCTCCTCTTCTCTTTTCATTTAATTTTACATGAACATGAGTTCACGTGCTCAAGGAAGCCAGAGGAGCCAGATCCGTAGAAGCTGGGCTCACACAGGCAATCATGAGCTGTGCTTGACAAGGGCATTGTGAGCCCAGCTTGGGTCCGTACAAGAGCTGCAAGCTTTCTTAACCACTGGGCTGTCTCTTTGCTCCTTCCTTCTTGAAAAGAAGTCAGGACATTGGACCTACCGTCCACGGCTTTCTGTGGCTTCCCTATTCATGTGGTCTCTTCTAGCTTTGTGATGCTATTCGAATAAACAAAGAGGGCCACCTTAAGTTGTCCTTTTTGGATTGGTAGGTCTGAGCCGTCTCTGATCTTGAAACAATCTCTGGGTACAGGAAGATCGAACGCAAACATTGGCTGTCAGGATGCTTTGACAAGAGGCATCAAAGAGTGGCTGAGAACACAGGTCCTACAGCGACCCTCTGGCTTTGCTGTTTAGGCGGTCTCAATCTTCCACCTCTGAAATATGGGCATAAGAAGAGCGCCCACCCTAGAGTGGTTATGCTTGTTCCTGTTGGTGTTGCCTCTGCGCCTAACTCAGTAAGCGGTGATTTCCGTTATAAAGGCTTTGAGAAAGCTCTGGGAGAGGCACAAGGGAGGAAATGAAGTCACCCATAACCCCTCACCTTCTCAAATCTACCGTCCTACAATTTTTTCTTAGAAATATAGGATGATGACTTGATGTTCAGCAGTGCGCACGTTACTCACTTTGTCGCCGATCCGCTTCCAATGCTTGCACATGGTTTCTTTAGCGTCACCAGCCTTGTAACATGTTGAATTCCATGAACTGTAATTTGTTTAGCCTCTGTTTTTGCCCGATTATTTCCATCTCTCTCTTTTTCATAAATCGTATTATGAACAATTTCATATGTCCGCACATCTCTTGGGTTGTTTCCTTAGAATACATTTCCAGAGTGGAGAAATTGCTGAGTCAGAACAGGTTGGCAGCCTGTACTGTGCAGTGCCCGGGTCCCAGGAGAAGGGTGATCCTTACATTTTTCCCTAGGGCAGGGCAAGGAGTCCCCAGAGGGCCAGGCATCTTTGCTGCTGGCTGACTTCTCTGGTGATGCCCTGCAGGTTATCCACAGAGGCAACAGTTTCTTTTGCTGTCTCTATTCTCTTTGTTTTTCTTGCTTTTCCCCCTTTGTTTCCCTTCTTGGTTTTCTGCCAAACAGCCCCTTGTGAAAGGACCGCCTAATTAACCCTGTGCTAATTAACAATTTAAAATTACACAGTGTGACTGTTCATGTTTAATTCGCTGGGAGCTGAAGCAGCAGCAGGAGCCCCCTCCCCTTCCTTAGAACCTCACACCCTTACCCAGCCTACCAGAACTGTGGCGTTTCACTTCTCTCTCCCCACCTCCCCTTCTTCTTCACGGAAGAAGGCAGAACTTTCCTTACAACAAACACCCTTTCGGGTTAAAGAGGGAGATAGTTGCCAAGATGAGTGTGGCGGACCTGGTAACATTTTATCTTTCTGAAGCAATCTTTTAAAGAGGTTGATATTTCCAAAACCAGCAGTGGGCTTTAAAATGGGGAACTGCAATACACACACACACACACACACACACACACACACACACACACACACACACACACGCCCCTCTCCCTCTTTGTATTGGGGGATTCTTAAGGTGCTGGAATTCCCATGTGCTGAGTGCTTCTCAAATGGCTGACTTAAATGCTCTAAGCAGAGCAAAGGAACGAGCAACAGTGTGTGTGTACAGATGGCTTGCTGGATCCCTTCCGTGTCTACGCTCGAATTTTGTCCTTGGAAAGATGTGCTTTATAAAATCTGAACTGAATTCCTGAACAAATAGCACTGAGTGTAGTATTGAGGCCATTTAAAGGGGAACCTGGGGGAGCGGCCAGGGGAAGAAGAATTGGCCCACAGCGAGGGTTGAGAGTTCCGGGTGAGCCTGACTGGAGTGCCCGTGGGATGGGGTCAGGGCTTGAGGGGTGGGCCAGGGGGCTGAGGAGAGATTTGTGAATGCTGAGTGGCAGGGCTTCCCGTGAAAGTGTGGGGACCCACTTGGTTCCCAGGCCGCCCTCTGTAACTGAAGAGCATTGATTTTACGGGAAACCATGTTTACAGACAGAGTGCTGATCGACCTGCGGAGTTGACTTCTGGCTCCTTAAGTAAGAACTACCTTTTTCTTATTGACTGGCTGATAAACAGAGCAAGCACGCTGGGTGGGAGAGCAGTGGATGCCCCGAGGCCCATGAGCTGCCAGACTGGGCAGGATGAAGAGATTGTTTCACGTCAGCGCACCCCCACCCCCTTCCCCTGTCTATTCCTTCTTCCCGCATCTGCTAGGGACTGAGGCTGAGGCGTGCAGCTGGCCTTCCTGCCCTCCACCCCCTTACCTGGCAATATGGAAACCAGGCACAGACGTGGTGACGGAGACGCTGCGAAACTGCGTCTCAAGCTTTAGTTCAGGTTCAGTTGTGTTTGGCGTGGGGTGTGAACCAGGAGCCTGCATCTCCCAGAACAGTGCTATTCATGGGGCTCCTCAAAAAGTTTGGCTTGCGGTCAGTCAGTGGTCGGTGTGCACGGAGGAGAAGGCCTAACGCAGGCAGCCTGGGTCTGGAAACCGGGTTCTCTTTCCCACCTGTGTCCTTATGGACCTCCCTGAGATTCACTCCCCAGACCCAGTGCCCCCAGCTCTCTGTCTTTCAGAATTAGTCACCTGCTTGGGAGTAGAGAACAAATTAAAGGGGATATTGTTTTGGTTGTTGTTGTTGTTGCTGCTGTTGCTGTTGTTGTCATTGTCGTTGTCATTGTCTGTGTTTAAAGTCCCAGCCCCTTAGCTGGCCAGTTCATGGAGGAGGAGGAAGAGAGCCGGGCAAGCAAAGCCCACCAATTAATTGGTAAATGCTAGCAGGTTTCTCTGGCCCAGCCCAGGCTGGAGAGGAGATTGGCTTTGCTGTCAATAAACAAGTCCCTGGTGCAGCATCAAAGCTGTTCTCCTTTATCAATCGTGGCCTCCCCTTCCCGCATGTTCCTGTAACTTACCAAGCATTTATGACATTGATTTTACAATCGGGCTGTTAACCCTCCCGCCCCTTCAGACCCGCCATCCTTTTGGGCTTGAACTGTCAATCAAGTGTCATCTAGCCAATCAGGGGACGTCCTTAGGAAGAGCCTCCCCAGATTCTCACCTAGATCCCAGCTAAGCCTTATGGGAAGTCCTGTTTCCTTTGCCACTGGGGTTGGTTTAGCGTGGCGATTTGTTTTCAAACGAGCACGTCTTTTCTGAGGCACACAGAACTTTTACCATCGCAGAGACCGAGGTTATCGGTTGATCAGACAAGTGCGTAGGTTGCGAGTCGTAAGCCAATCATGGCACGTCCTTCAGAAAAGCGATTTCTTTGGAGGCTCCTGCAAGCCTGCCTTCTCCGTCTTTTCCCGAGGGGGAGCTGTTGGCTCACTATGCAGTCAAGCCTGGAGGAAATGCAAAAAGCCGAAGACAGGGTTGGCAGGAGATGGAGGGAGATGAACCCCAGCCAAGAGCTTTGTCTGCTGCTTATGAATGAGCTAGATGGCAGAGCCGGGGACAGATGGCTTGGGGTCCGAGGGTAAAAGACTGGACTCGGAGAGGTGCTGAGCCACCTGTAGGAGAATGGCAGCAAGGCGATAACCGCCCCTGCGGTGATGTTGCAGGAGCCCGGCAGCCCTGTGATCTGTTGCTACCTTCCCCGGGGATGTGAGTTCTCAGAGGGCAAGTTCAGCTCAGTAGCACTCCGGAGTCGGAAACGGAAAAGCCCTAGGGCTGAAGGACAGCTGCTGGGGTAGCAACCAATAACTAAGAGTCAGCTGTGCAAGCGGGCCCTGCTAAGCCCAGCTGCCGGCTCTGCCTCTGCAGGGGAAAACCGCCCCATGCGTGGCACACGGCGAGGCGAACGGGCTCCCTGCAGACGAGCTGAGGTATTGCTCCCCAAGGAGGCATTGGCCCATTGAAAGTCTGGCCAGTCTCATCCATGCTGCCTTCCTAGTTTCAGTGTGAAGTGTGCTGAGCTCCAGACAAGGAAGCGTTTCTGGTTTGGGAGGAAGGAGGTGGGAATTTGGGGCGTCTTCTCTTGAGTTTGATGGTCAGAGTCGTGGCACCGGACTCTATTGAGATTTACCCTGTAAGGTTCACTGCTTGGGAAATGTGACTTCTGATGTTTCCGAGACCGGAAGGGGAGGAATCTGGCCATTGGCCCCCTTGGGCCCTTTTCAGGATGTACCTAACACTTTACCTTTGCCCTCTGACCCTGAAGACCTTTGAACTTACCAAACCTGACACTCAGGCATTGAAAAGCACCTCTGATTTCTCTACATCACTGGGCATGTCTCAGCCTGCCAGTCTCTTTCTTCCCCTCATCCTCCCTGGTGTCCCCCCACCCCCACCCCTCCCCGGTGTGATCGATGACTTCATGTAAGTTATCTGTATGCGCCAAGGGCCCTTTCTGTGACCTCACTGGGTACTGGAAAGATGACAAGCCTCTTCCACTGTGGCTCCCTGCCCCGCCTGTCTCGAAGCCCTGATGGCACCGAGTGGAGATTCCAATGGGTTTAGCTGTACAGTGACAGACAGCGTTTAGTCTAAAGGGCATATCCCTGACCACTTCCCCATTTCCCCTTCACTGCATGGACCGGGCTGTGTCGTCCATGGTGCCTGCTGCCTGCCCTCTCTGTACTGCACTGTACAGGGCCATGTCCCCCAGTCTGCCCTCTGCCCTGCAAGCTTTTGAGTTGTGGGTGTGGACAGAAGCTTCTTATAGCACCCCATGCAGGGGGACTTTAGCCTCGGCCCTCCTAACCTCTTTCCTTTCTTTCTCTCTTTCCCCTCTCTCCCTCCTCCCCGGCCCTTGCCTCCGCCCTTCAGGTCCGATCCGTACTGGGTGCAATGAAAGCTCCACGCAGGCCTTACCATGGAAGGCTGTGACTCGCCCGTCGTCTCGGGGAAGGACAATGGGTGCGGGATCCCTCAGCACCGGCAATGGACTGAACTCAACAGCACCCACCTCCCCGACAAACCCAGTAGCATGGAGCAGCCCACAGGCGAGAGCCATGGGCCCCTGGACAGCCTGAGGGCCCCCTTCAATGAGCGCCTGGCGGACAGCAGCACCTCCGCTGGGCCGCCCGCCGAGCCCGCCAGCAAGGAGGTCAGCTGCAACGAGTGCTCAGCCTCCTTTTCCAGCCTCCAGACCTACATGGAGCACCACTGCCCTGGCACGCATCCCCCGCCGGCCCTGCGAGAGGAGAGCGCCAGCGACACCAGCGAGGAGGGCGAGGAGGAGAGCGATGTGGAGAACCTGGCCGGGGAAATCGTCTACCAGCCAGATGGCTCCGCATACATTGTTGAGAGCTTGAGCCAGCTGGCCCAGAGCGGGGCCGCGTGCGGCAGCAGCAGTGGAAGCGGGGGCGTCCCCTCGCTCTTCCTGAACTCTCTCCCCGGGGTGGGGGGTAAACAAGGGGACCCTTCGTGTGCTGCACCCGTGTACCCGCAGATCATCAACACTTTCCACATAGCCTCATCCTTCGGGAAATGGTTTGAGGGCTCAGACCAGGCCTTCCCGAATACCTCAGCCCTGGCGGGGCTCAGCCCTGTCCTGCACAGCTTCCGCGTTTTTGACGTGCGACACAAAAGCAACAAGGATTACCTGAACAGTGATGGTTCTGCCAAAAGCTCCTGCGTATCCAAAGATGTCCCCAACAATGTGGACCTGTCCAAATTCGATGGCTTTGTGCTCTACGGCAAGAGGAAACCCATTCTGATGTGTTTCTTGTGCAAACTCTCCTTTGGGTATGTCCGTTCATTCGTGACCCACGCGGTGCACGACCATCGAATGACCCTGAGTGAAGAGGAGCGGAAACTTCTTAGCAATAAGAACACCTCCGCTATCATCCAAGGGATTGGCAAAGACAAGGAACCCCTTGTAAGTTTTCTGGAACCAAAAAACAAAAACTTTCAACACCCTTTAGTTTCCACAGCTAACCTCATAGGCCCCGGACACAGTTTTTATGGTAAATTTAGTGGCATTCGCATGGACGGGGAGGAGGCCCTCCCAGCCGGAGCTGCTGCTGGCCCTGAGCAGCCCCAGGCTGGCCTCTTGACCCCCAGCACCCTCTTGAACCTTGGCGGGCTCACCAGCTCGGTCCTGAAGACCCCCATTACCTCAGTCCCCCTGGGGCCTCTGGCTTCTAGTCCTACCAAATCCTCAGAGGGCAAGGACTCTGGGGCAGCTGAAGGAGATAAGCGAGAAGTGGGGGATCAGGACTGCTTCTCCGAGAAAGTAGAGCCAGCCGAGGAAGAGGAGGCAGAAGAGGAGGAAGAGGAGGAGGAAGAGGCGGAGGAGGAGGAGGAAGAGGAGGAGGAAGAAGAGGAAGAGGAAGACGAGGGCTGCAAAGGACTCTTTCCAAATGAGCTGGAGGAGGAACTGGAGGACAGGCCCCCCGAGGAGTCTGGGGCCACGGCAGGTGGTGGCAGCAAAAAGGACCTTGCTCTCTCAAACCAAAGCATTTCTAACTCCCCCTTAATGCCTAATGTGCTCCAGACCCTGTCGAGGGGCACAGCTTCTACTACTTCTAACTCTGCTTCTAACTTTGTTGTCTTTGATGGTGCGAACCGGAGGAGTCGTTTAAGCTTTAACAGTGAGGGCGTCAGGGCCAACGTGGCAGAGGGCAGGAGGCTGGACTTCGCTGACGAAAGTGCCAATAAAGACAGTGCCACAGCACCAGAACCAAATGAAAGCACAGAGGGCGACGATGGGGGCTTTGCCCCTCATCACCAGCACGCTGGCTCCCTCTGCGAGCTTGGGGTCGGGGAGTGCCCCTCAGGTAGCGGTGTGGAGTGCCCCAAATGTGACACGGTCCTGGGCTCCTCACGCTCGCTGGGTGGCCACATGACCATGATGCATTCTCGTAACTCGTGTAAGACGCTCAAGTGCCCCAAGTGCAACTGGCACTACAAGTACCAGCAGACACTGGAGGCGCACATGAAGGAGAAGCACCCGGAGCCCGGGGGCTCCTGCGTCTACTGCAAAAGCGGGCAGCCCCACCCGCGGTTGGCGCGAGGCGAGAGCTACACGTGTGGTTACAAGCCTTTCCGCTGTGAGGTGTGTAACTACTCCACAACTACCAAAGGCAACCTCAGTATTCATATGCAGTCGGACAAACATCTCAACAACATGCAGAACTTGCAGAACGGAGGGGGGGAGCAGGTCTTCAGCCACAGCGCCGGGGCCGCCGCCGCCGCCGCGGCCGCGGCTGCGGCCGCCGCCAACATTGGGAGCTCCTGCGGTGCCCCCTCACCCACCAAACCAAAAACCAAACCCACGTGGCGGTGTGAGGTGTGTGATTACGAGACCAACGTGGCCAGGAACCTCCGCATTCACATGACCAGTGAGAAACACATGCACAACATGATGCTGCTTCAACAGAACATGACACAGATCCAGCACAACCGCCACCTGGGCCTCGGCAGCCTACCCTCGCCCGCCGAGGCCGAGCTCTACCAGTACTACCTGGCCCAGAACATGAACCTGCCCAACCTGAAGATGGACAGTACCGCTTCGGATGCCCAGTTCATGATGAGTGGATTCCAGCTGGATCCTACAGGGCCCATGGCCGCCATGACGCCTGCTCTAGGTGAGGCTAACCCCTTCCCTTCGGGCTTGTGTGTTTTCACCATAGGGGTTTCCCAGGGGCCAAGCGTGTGAATTGGTTTTGATTTTTTTTTTATCTCAATTTTTTTTAAATGGAAATGGCTGACTATCCAGAGTTTTCCCTCCAGGGTTTCTCCCCACGCCCCATGTGTACATATGGAAGATTTTATGCATCGGACAGAACCATAATTGTAGTCTGGCTACGTAGGGCCAGGATTAAAACTCGAATGTTGCCTCCAGTTTTTTTTGGCTTGTGGTCAACCTCCTTTTTCTGTTTACAGTCTTTCTCTCTTCTCTTCCTCAGTTTGAAAAATTGCCACAATCACTCAAAACTCTTGGGTTCCATTAAATATTTATCGAAACTTACAGGAAACTATAGCTGGGACCATCCTCAATAATTTAAACAGTGACCATCATGGTTTTAGTTGGAGCAATTGGAAGCTGTAACAAACCTTATTGAAAAACCCAAAGGTTGGTTCTGTGCCGAGCCGGGAGCTACCCAGGGGGATTCCCTGAATTCTCTTGTGTATTTTCCAGGATCTTGATGAAAGAGATACATTCTTATACTTTCTTATTTCGGATGAGTTGTTGATTAGTGTAGTTGGGCATTAATTAGGAATTAAATTGCCCTGGGGACACTGTCATGAGTATTGTGATCAATGAAGAACTGAATAAATTGTAATATTGTCCATCAAAGAAAGCTTAAGTTTCAATAGCAGTTGGATACTAGCTTATTGGGGGTTGCCAGGAGAAACAGTATCTTAGAGAAGCTGGGTGACCTACCTGCAGGCTTTTAAAGGTCAGCTTTCTGCCACTGTGACAAGTGTTTGAGGTGATGGGTGTGTAAAGGGAAATAGTTTTGTCTCATGGTTTTGGGGGTTTTGGTCTTTGTTCAGTTAGTCCTATTGCTCCGGGCCCTGTGGCAAGATCTTGTATCATAGTGGGAATACTTGGAGGGGGGGCATTGATCGATTGATCTGAAAAGGAGAGGAAGGGGCCAGGGTCCCATATGACTAGAAGATTCACAACTGGGTCCCATCTCTGGTTTACCACCTTCCCATAGTGACACAGGCTGGGGACCAAGTCTTTAACACATAGGCCTTTGGGGACTTTTTTTTTTCAAACCACAGTGCCAATTCTTACTGATAAGCTTGACACATATATAGTAGAACCAAGAGTGTGTGGGATTTAGGTGCTGAGGGCTGTGGGTCATGACCAGTGTTTTGACCAGGAAAATACACTGTTTGAAGGTTAGTATGATGGTCAGGTCCCTTTTGGCCTCATTAAGTGGGTCC
Source organism: Rattus rattus (assembly GCF_011064425.1). Classification (NCBI taxonomy): domain Eukaryota; kingdom Metazoa; phylum Chordata; class Mammalia; order Rodentia; family Muridae; genus Rattus; species Rattus rattus. The sequence goes on from NC_046170.1 coordinate 28,511,287, forward strand.
CGACCTAACTTCCATTCCCTGACTCTACTGTCTAGGCCTTCTTGGATCCGTAGAGAGAACGTTAGTTAGCAGCATCCTATGATTGGCATGGGAATGAATAGTGTTCTTAGCAACAAAGCAAGTGCGTACCTTGATTTGGGTGTGGGTTAAGCAAGCACCAGGAGGCCAGATTTCACCAGTACTCGGCTCTCTTATTTTGTATCCTGTTGCAAGGGAGCTGTTTCCTAGCATCCATCTCATTCTCCCTGCCCTCTGCTTCCCTTTGAATTCATGACATTTGAACCTTGTTTTCTGTTTTGAAACATTAACCTGTTGATCTTTTATAACCAAATGATCTGAAGACATTTCACCGACTGGACTGGTCAACCACAAGGGCACAAGAATCCCTTGTTCTGTTTTGTCCCCAGAGTGAACCCGTGCACCCTGGGAAGGGTGGGTGTTGTGTCCTGGTGCCTTGAAGCCCATATGCCCACCTTTCCCTTCCTCCTCCTCCTCCTCCTCCTCCTCCTCTTCTTCTTCTTCTTCATCCCTCCCCCTCTCTCCAACAGGAATTAGTTTTCCCATCTTTGAGACAATAATGTTTTGGTAGACTAGACAAATCTTCAGAAGGAACTGGGTGTAGCCCTTATACCACAGAAACATAGAAACGGGATGAACTCATACTGACAAATCAGGGTCTCTGGTTCCCTTGAAAGTGAGTGACTTCTCCTTGAATCCCTCAATTGGGGACATCTTTTAGTTTATTTTCTCTTTTCCACCTAGTGTCTGTAAGTCCCAGGGGGTCACCGCAGTTGCCAAATACAAAAGAAGCAAAGGGACAGTCCTTGTCTTCAGACCCACAGAAAAGAGCCTCTTTATGTCCTAAGAGTAGAGCTGTCCCTTCTGAGGATCTTGCCCGCCTCAGTCAGGAAGGCCTCTTGAGTTCTGAGCTCCATGGTTGGAAGAGGTGGGTCTTCAGAGGCACCCTGCCCTTTCTGTGGCTGTGAGGTCCTGTCCCGGTGAGGAGAGTCACAGTTGTTCCGTGTTGCAAGGCGGAGTAGGTGTGGGGATGAGGTGATGTGTTCAGAAGATTCACAAAGGAAGTGGTGTGGCCTCCACAGAAGGAAGAAGATAGGCAAGTAGCAAAGTTTCGGTGGCACCTGCCGTGCTGTGGTCAGGCCATCGGTGAGGCGACTCTAGGGTATTAGATATGATTGGGTTCTGCCGTGGGGCAGAAAGGGCTTCTGTGAAATTCACTCTTACTTACCAGGTTACCCATGCTTTCTCCGACAGAACCTTCTCTTTAGTGGCCAGATGCTTGCTCTGGATCTGCTTCTGTTCTTGAGGATGTAGAGGAGGCGGTTACACCCCTCGGTCTGGTCTGACTTAAAAATGGGTTTGCCGCCATTTGTAGACAGGACATTAAGGCTTACAGCCATATGAAGCTCCCTCCCAAGCATCCCTGTAGACTCTCAGGTCTAGCACAGAATCAAGGAGTGGCTCACTGGGTCTCTTTTGTGCTTCCCAAGTAACCAGGCATCTTGCTGGTAACAGAGCACTTGCTTGGGGTTTAGGAGGCCACCTGCCTCCTTCCTTTGCCCTTTAATTCATGCCTCTTGAAGTCGTGCTTCTGAGTGGACTCCTGTGCCAAGCTGTGAAGTCCAAGTTAGTTGAGTCTCTGTCACTGGTACATGGCCTTTCCCAAGGTGCACATAGGGCTCAAGAGGCATGGCCTGCCTCCATCTTACTCAAGACAGGCTCCCAAATGCCTGCGGATCAAGTGAGGGTCATCTAATTCACTGGAGTTGAATTAACTGTGTGGACTTGCAGGATTCTAACGCCTGGGCCTATCTCCAACGTGGAGTCTTGGCAGGAGTTCTGCTGTGCCCTCTGTCACCCCGATTCTGCCCAGCGCTCGCCACTGGGTCTGTGAACCAGGGATGGGAACGGGCTTAAATCTCTCCTTCCGAGGGCTTCTAATGCTCATCCAGGCATCCAGCAAGCAACAGCCGATCTTCTCTGTAGAGCGGTATATAGATGCGCTGAGGCTGTGTTTGACGAGTTGGGGAAGATTTGATGCTTCACATGGTTCACATCAGAAACTATACATTTGCTCCTTGTCTCGCCTCTCTGGGCAGTTTTCCCTTTGACCGAGCACTGAGTAGTTTTGTGGATATTGTCTGCGTTGGTCCCTATGAAGGATGGGATTGTTTTTGTTTCTTTTTTTCCCTCTCTTTTCTTTCTTTTCCCTTTCTTATTTTTCCCTCTTACCCTAAAAAGAAAGTCGTGGTTATGGCTCCTCTCACTAGGGGACACGGTAAGAGAGCCTGGAGGTGGAAAGCCTCCAGAATCTTCTGGAACACAGGTGTGAAAGACTGTTCTGTTTTCTCACATTGTCTCAAGACTTCGAATGTAGCTTAGTAGCGTCCATACTGAACTCTTCTTTTGTAGTCAATACAACCCCCCCCCATTTCTTTCTCTCTCTCTCTCTCTCTCTCTCTCTCTCTCTCTCTCTCTCTCCCCCTCCCTCTCCCCCCTTCCTCCCTCCCCCCCCCGCCTCCACCCCTGCCATCTTCATCATTTTTTCTTTGATGAGCCACTAACTTGGGATTCTAATCAGTTATTAAAAATTAAAAAAAAAAAACAAGCTCAGTCAAACCACATATAAAAGGTCAACTTTAAATATCAATTGGAGGGTGGAGGATGGGGGCAGACCTCGTAGCCCTCGTGCACGTGTTCTAAGGAGAGGTAGGAACCAGAAGGTGACGCTCAGCCTTCTGAGGGTTGTACACCGTGTAGGTGGTGGAGGGGGGTCTGCTGTCTCCAAGGCTTTCTCGCAGTGTATGTAAGAGCTTGTCGTGTTAGTTCACCACCAGCGAAGGTGAGCCTTCCCCTGGGTTTCTTCAGGGCAGCGATGGACTGAAAACGGGTTGGGGTTCAGAGGGAAGGGATGGTGGTCTTTTATCAGACCTTAGGGAGCACCAGCTGACCCCGTGACTGCAGCTGCCTGTCTGGCTTCACCTCCTGAGCCTGTATCATTTTGGTGCTTTTGACCCTTGTCTGTTGCACAAAACATTTGCTCATGTGTACACTGGGTGGGCCCTCAGACGACCGGGCCATTCAGAGGAAGGCTGGACTCCTGCCCTAGAGTGCCCCTACCCTGGTAGGGAGGCGGCCTCTATGCGGCCTTGTGTATAGCTAGCTGTGACCTGTTATTCCATGTGATTCAGGGACCTGGAAAAGGAAGATCGTTCTAGAAAGGGTAAAAGGTAGGTTAGGTAGCTCTGATGGACAGGTAGGCTACTGACAGGAGGGGCCTTGGGAAGGGCAGAGGGCTCATTACTGAAATCTGTGCAGTTAGCCGTGCAGCTCTGTGGCCATCTACATTAATATTAATGGCAATGAAAAATTCAGTTTCTCGCTGTGTGGACAGCAAGAGTGGTCTCCCCCCCCCCCCGCCACCCCCAATGGCAGGAAGTCTTGCTCCTTGGTGATGCTGTAGAAGAATACTGGGCCCACTCTTGGTTCCTGCTAGAGGCCTGGTATTATAGACTTCTATGTTCATCTCCAATTCTGGCAGCAGGGGGCGGGTAGGGTGGGGTCTGGACATTCAGATCCTGTTGCACACAAAGGCTGATGGGGACTTAGCACTTTTCTTGGATCCTGAGAGAGGGGGCAGATTGAAATTGTTCAGGGGATCACGGTCTATAAATTCATCTCGATGTTCTTTTTCAGAATAGAGAAGGCTCAGGGCCTTCCGCAAACCACAGACTATGCGAGCGGCAGGGGGATTTTGTTGTCCCGCCAATAGCACCTTGCAGGGTTCGTTTTCTGTACCGCGGCTGCGAGGCTGACCTCTGACTGTCTTCCTCTACCTTCCCTACAGTGGGCGGTGAGATCCCCCTAGACATGCGGCTCGGGGGCGGACAGCTGGTGTCGGAGGAGCTGATGAACCTGGGCGAGAGCTTCATCCAGACCAACGACCCATCGCTGAAGCTCTTCCAGTGCGCGGTCTGCAACAAGTTCACGACGGACAACCTGGACATGCTGGGGCTGCACATGAACGTGGAGCGCAGCCTCTCAGAGGACGAGTGGAAGGCCGTGATGGGGGACTCTTACCAGTGTAAGCTCTGCCGCTACAACACGCAGCTCAAGGCCAACTTCCAGCTGCACTGCAAGACGGACAAGCACGTGCAGAAGTACCAGCTGGTGGCCCACATCAAGGAGGGTGGCAAGGCCAACGAGTGGAGGCTCAAGTGCGTGGCCATCGGCAACCCTGTGCACCTTAAGTGCAACGCTTGCGACTACTACACCAATAGTCTGGAGAAGCTGCGGCTGCACACGGTCAACTCCAGGCACGAGGCCAGCCTGAAGTTGTATAAGGTGAGGTCGACGTCTCGAGACCCAGGGACGGGCTCTCCACAGAGTGGATTGGCTGCTTGGAGGTGGGCAGCCGGGGACTTGAAAAGCAGGGCAAACTAACTCTAAAGGTTTTTGCATCCAATGCCCAGTGAAGCCCGGGATGTGTCGATGGCTTCCTTTGGTGGCTGAAGGGTTGAGGTGTCTCATTTCGGGGGGCAGGCTAGTTTCCAGCAGCCCAGTGCTGTGGTGCTCTCTCTTTTGTTGCTGGTCTCTGCTATAGTCTGTCGCATCTCCCTCAGCTGCTGCAGACCAGGGTCCCTTTCTACCCATTCGTTTATCTTTTATTTCTAACCCCCTTCTGTGCTCCCAGAGTACGGCATTCATGCGTCCACTCTGTTTATCCATCTCGCTGTACACTAAACACCTTCTGTATCCTGGCCATTGTTCTGGAAGTATGTGCACACGGACACGTGCACACACACACATACATATGTGTATATGCACACACACGTGGATACAGACAGACACACACGTCGGCGCTCACACCCAGATCCCTGCCCTCACAGTGTTTTCAGTCTTTAGGGACAGGATGAGTTGCAGACCCCATGGTGGAAGGAGGCAGTAAATGCTATGGAGAAGAACAGCTCACGGGGAGGAGCTCCCTGTTGATCCTTTTCCCATTTCTGCATTTCACATCCACGTTCTCTGCTTCCTCTCCTTTTAGCCTCTTTCCTTCCTTTTCCTCCTCCCCTCCCCTTCCCCTCCTCTTCCCCTCCCCCTTCCCCCCCCAGCCCCCCAGTCTCTCGCTGACCGTCAGGGAGGAGGAGGGGCCGCGGATCCTGTAAATAGTCCTTTTACTTGCACGGCAGGATTGCTCCAGACGTTCCTATTGATTTTCGCTGGACTTAAAGCCTCACCTTTCCCTCTAATCATCCCATAATGGCTTTAGTATGAACAATCAGGTGCAAATCGTCATAAATCTCCCCAGCCTCCTTCCACACACCCTCCACTCCCTCTTTTCCCCTCCATCCTCTTCAGTTCCATCCTCAGCCCTCTTCTCTTCGCTTCCAGCGGTTTCTCACTTCTGGGCTAGCAAGTGGTCAGTTCCTGCCGACTCTGGGCTCTGAGCCGGCAGAGTCTCCCATGACCCTCTCGTGATTGTCCGTGGAGACCCCCACGTGAGGGAGACCCGGGATCCTTGGCTCTCACTGGTCTCTGCTGGGTTGATGCTTCCGATTCCTCTTGCCTTTGCACAGCCTCGGGGAGCACCTTGTTTAAGGAACAATTTTAGAGAAAGGTAGTAGGGATAGAGTGTTCTAGAAGTGACTGCTGGCGCCAGGTATAGCAGACTAGGATTGGCTTGGATACTGAGTAAGCCAGATCCTCCATTCTGTGCATACAAATTCCTCACTGGACCAGCCTGATTTTGTGTCCTGCTAGAAAGAACTCTCTCTCCAGTCAGGTTCCGTTGCAGGTACAACTGGCCATAGGGTGGCGCTGACATGGCCAAGACAGCCAGGCGGAAAAAGCCAGAGGAAATCAGCATTTCTGAAGAACCCAGCAGTTAAGTTTGCACAAGAGAATCCTGCTGGCCACTGAAGGTCATGTATCACCCTGATGAAGGGTCCTATAGGCATGAACTGAAGTTGGCCTCTTCTAGCTGAGGAAATGGCTCACTCCTTAGATTCTTAAGAGTACACAGTGACCACGAAGTCCTCAGGCCATATCTTCCATGTGGTCCAGGGCACTTGGCTTTGCTTCTGAAGGCTCTAGAAACAGGGTTTATACTGAGGACTCACCCCACCCACCTATCCCCAAATCATGCCTGTGGATCGCACCCAGGAAGTCAGATGAGGCCTTTTCTGAGGTCAGGTGTGAAGGAAACATTTTCTGCTCTATCCGCGCTGGTCACTTACATGACGGGGCCTTACTTACCTTATTTATTTTGTTGGTTGTTTTGTTTTGTTTGTTTGTTTACTCAAGGCGGAGTGATCAGAGCCTATGCCACAAGTAGAAGAGCTCTAAATACTGAGGCAGAGGCTCGCCAGTTGGGAGCCGCAGCTATTTTGCTGGCGAATCCCTGGAGAGACCAGCCCCTTAGTATACCTGCCCCCAGGGTCAGGAAGCAAAGGTCTTTATAGTTTGGTCTTAGTAGTCCTTGGGGAGTGAGTGCCCTTCTGCTGAGGCCCTTTTGGGAGGCAGGGAGCTCTCCCACCCACCTTTGGATGAATCCAGAGCTCGCTCCAAGCCCTTTTGTTCCCTCCCTGAGACTGAGATAAACTTCTTGCCAGGGAGGGGTCTCCCTCTCCTGGGTTTTGTCCTCAGTGCCTGGATTCGGGTGGGGTTTGGAGGTGGTTGGGCCCTGGTGTGGCCCGTAGTAATGGAGATTGACTGCATGTTATTTTCCCTCTTGCTAATGTAATCCATTAGCCCGGCACATGCATAATCAGTTTAGAGCACAGTTAACTGGATGTAATCGAGTTCTTTACTGTCTGCTAGAGAAACTGCTCCAGAAGCCGCTGACCTAGGGAGAGCACTTAGCCTGCCCAGCTCCCCCCATCCCGCCCCGCCACCACCCCTCTCACTCTGTCCCACTTCCTGGAAAATTGTTCATGACCAGCCAGGGCAAACTCGAAGGTTGGGTTTGTTTTGTTTTTGTCTTTTTTTTTTTTTTTTTTTTTTTTAAACTTTGCGTTTTGCTTTTTGAGACAGGATGCCGTGTGTCTCAGAAGGGTCCTAAACTCACCAAGTAGTCGAGGATGATCTTAGACTTCTGGTCTTCCTGCCTCCTCCTCCCCACTTGCACACGTTAGTTACCAGTGTGCATCTTCACACACAGTTTCATGAGGGACTGGATACTGGACATCGCTCTAGGCAAACACTCCGTCAACCAAGCTACATTCCTAGCCACAGAAGGTAGCAGCTGTCCTTTGCTGGGTCCACGGGAGTACGGCCTGCAGTTTGGCCTCACAGCGCTTCTCCTGTGCTCCTCCTTCAAGCCAAGCCTTTTCTTCTTCCCGTCTTCCCTGTGTGTTGGAGGAGACAGATCGAGGTATCAGGAAACACAGGCAGGCTTTGTCACTGTGATCTCATACTGGACCTGTCACTTCCCTGATGTCATGGGGATTGACGTAGGTGGAACAACCCTAATCTGAAAATCCCCAAACCGAGTTGAGCCAAAGCATTTGCATGCTGTCAAAATGGCACCGGGTTCCCTCAGGCAGTGTATCTAATGAATCTGTGTTTAGATCTCAGTCCCAATCTAATGATAGGTCATAAAGAAGCACAGATATTCCAGAATCGGGGGGAAAAATCCCCAAGGACGAACCGTCTGGGTCCCACGGTTTCAGAGAGTGGACAGGCAGCCTGTAGCTGTGCTGTGTTAGGACCGGCCTTTCTAAAATGTGGAACGACACAGAGGTCAGGCTCATCTGAAAAAAAAAAAAAAAACGTATTTTTTTCCCTTAGAATTGTCTATTCTGCTTATTTTGTGTTTTTGGTTTTTTTTTTTTTTTTAAATTTAAAACACTTATTGGTGTGTGAGTGTATGCATGTGTATGTGTTTGTGCGTACAGTTTGAGTGTTGTTCAATCTCTTCTTCCACCATTTGTGTCCCAGGAATCAAATTTAGGTTGGCAGGCTTGGTGTCAACCACCTCTACTCACTGAATCATCTCAGCTCGAGGGATGAATTTTAAGGTGACGTTTGTGTGTGTTTGTAGTGGGGCAGGGGATCTGGAGAGCCCAAGATATCAGACAGAGAGGCTCCTTTTCCCTTCCTCTGGGTCCCGAAAAATGCCAATCAATAGTGGAGTCCCTGGCTTCTGTTTAACCAGTAGCCGCCTCTGGTTATGCAGTTGACTAGTATTCTGACTAACCAATGTGGGCCACCCCAGCCGCCTGGTTTCTGCCTTCAGTGTCGAGTGAGTTTTCTAAGCCATCACGGAAGTGCATTGTGGAACAGGCTGGGCTCCAAAACCCATTCATGCCTTTTTCTCCACTTCCTCCCACCTTCCCATGTCTCCCATTCACGGGATGTGAGGGGCCAGTGGTTTGTCTTAACACCAGGAACAGCTCGTACTGATAGTACTTGTCCCCTGCTCTGTCTTCCCAGGAGTGAGTAGATTCTGAATCCATGGGTCAGCCCGGGTTTTCCTGGGAGTATCTTGCCTTCACAATTGTACGGTGTCCATGATGAGCCCTAGGGAATACTTGGTCTTTTCTCCCTGGGGAAGAGGGAAGGGTATGGAAAGGCAGTTGGAGTCTAAGCACACCTGCCCACTCTTAGAATCCGCTGTGCTGTGAGAGAGTATCGACTTTAACAGACGGATTAAGACCGCACCAGAACCCATTACTCAAATCGTTCCCAGCCCAAGTGCCTTTGATTGGGCCAAGACCCCAGGTTTCACGATAATCTTAAATTATAGCAAGGACGGTTGTCTACCTAGCTCAGTGTCGGGGTTCAGTGTGAGCTGCCCGAGCTCTGCTCGTGAGATCAGAGGCCGGCATCTAAGCCCCCCGTATTGGCTTAAAATAGGAGGGATGGCATGGCTCTGATTTATGATACCAGGTGAGCCCACATGGCGTGTGGTGAGCCTACGGTCAGCCCTCCTGCCTCTTCTAAGTGTTACACAGTGCAGACAGACAGAAGGACAGCCTTTCTTCCTCCTTAAGTGCTCCTTGGGTCTCATAAGGCCATTGCATGGTGGATAGACAAATCAGAAGAATATAAAACCACTTGGAAAGAATTTCACTTGAAGTCCGCATCCTTGGTTTTCTTTTTTTTTTTTTTTTGGTTCTTTTTTTCGGAGCTGGGGATCGAACCCAGGGCCTTGCGCTCTACCACTGAGCTAAATCCCCAACCCCTTTCCTTGGTTTCCTTGACGGCCACACTCTGGGTAGTGTGTCTGCTGTGTGTGGACGGGGCAGGGAGGGCTCTTCAAAAGGCAGCCGTACCCTTAATGCCCATGGGGGCTGCCTCGTGACCTTTGCCTTGTTCCACAGCAAGGGGCATAAGTCCTCTGGGGCAGCTCCTGTCCTCCACCCGGAAGTACGAGTGTCAGAGGGCTTATGGGTGATTTGACTCAGGAGCTAGTTTCTGCCAGCGCTTCCCAATGACGTAGACTGTTAAATGTCTGCTGACTCCCGCCTACCCGAGGTGGCTTCAGCCCAGAAAACGATGTGCTCATTCAGGAGGTTCAGAGGGTGTGTGTGAGTGGCCAGAGGTTTGGAGGGAATTTTTAGTGCCTTTGTTCTCTCTGGCCTCCTCCTCTGGAGCAGCTGGGGCTTAGAAGTTCATTTCCCTCAATGGATAGCAGAGCTGGCTAGACATGGCTTCCTCGCCTGGCTGGGAGATAGCATATAGCCCCATGAGTCCATGCTGGAGGGATCCCAGGCTGGCTGTGGTAGACAGGCTGTGGTAGCCTCCAACCACTTGTCAGCCCCAGGGACCTCTAGGGAGATAAAAGGTCAGCCCTCTGTCGGGGCAGGGCTCAGCCCCGGACTGGGTTAAATCATCCCTGCTGTGGGGACCTGTGGCCAGTGTGTCACCAACGGTGTGTAGTGGGGGTGGTTGTCACTCCTTAGGAAGGTCTCTCACTTTCTGGAAGCATCTCAGGCACTTTCAATTGTACCCTCAGGAAGTTCTCCTGTGTGGTCGGATGTCCTCCCCTCAGGCTCTGCCCAGGTCATTCTGGGGATGGCCTTGGGCACAGCCTTGGGCAGGGAAGCCCTAGTCAGTGTTGTCTTTTGGCTCTACCCTTAAGGCCTCACGTAATGGAGCTGAAATTGTGTTAGACGCACGGCTCTGGCTCTCCTGCATTTGTTGAGGAAACCAGTAATGTCACCATTAGCCGAAACACTTGCCATTCGTTCTTGTTCTTCACGTTGGCACCGCACTCCCCTGCCCTCCCCAGCCCCTCTGGTGAGCTCTCAGGGAGTCTTCCCTTCTCTCCCACCCCAGTCCTTTTTGTGTACATAGTCATGAACAGTGCAAATTCTCATAGAACATCACTATATTCTGCTGCTGTCTGTGTTATTTCTTACATGGCTAGTGTTACACATTTACAAGCCATGGATTCCTTTTTTTTTTTTTTTTTTCAAACTTTACTGTAAATGTAATACAAATAGGATGTAGCCATCATGAAGATACTTTTTTTTTTTTTCAATACAGCAGGAAAAGAGAAAATTACTGGCAGGCCAGTCTAGTGACATCTCACAGTGACACATTTGTGCTTCCTATGGGACCGGATCTTGCTCTGAAGCCCAGGGTGGCCCCGAATTAGTATTTCCTTGCACACACTTCTGCACGGATGGTATGACGGGTTTCAGCCATCCCACCCAGCTTCCGGGTAGCTGCTCTTTCTCTTGCGCATGCGCAGGAGGCAGTTTGAAAGAGTCGGCTGACATCGCGTTCCTTTTACATAATACCCTTAGGGGCCGGTGAGATGGCTGAGCCTGTAAAGGGGCTTGCTGCCGAGCCTGTCAACCTAAGTTTGATCCCTGTGAGGTGCACGGGAGGAGGAGGAGAGAATAGGGCTGTGCAAACTGTTCTCTGAGTCCTGCGTGTGAGACCTGGCAAGGATGTGCCTGTAAACATCCCCCATCCCCCGCCCCACGCACGCACGCACCCACGCACGCACAGGTTGAGAACCACTGGTTTGGAGTGCATTTAGGGAGGCACGGTAGCGAGAAGTGGCACAAAGGTTCCACTCTGTTGAAGGCATCCCAAGTCCTGGGCACGCAGCATGGTCCTCGCTCCCTTTCCTTTTCTCTCTGGCACGCTCAGGGGACATGTGTTGGGTTTGTTGCTCTCTTCAAACTCTCCATCTTGAGCTAAAATACACAGGGGCTCAGAGAGGAGCTGTCCCAAAGTATGTTAACGGGGCCTGTATAGTTCACCATTTATCTTTAAGACTAAACGTTCTGAGAGTAGTCCCTGGATATTATAGAAGTTCCCTTTGAGCCTTTTATTTATTAGTTTTTAGAAGCTGGGTCTCTTTAAGTAGCCCAGGCTGGACCCTTGCAGAGATGCTCCTCAGGCCTGCCGGGATTACAGGTGTGAAGCTCCACCTCATGGTTTCTCTTTTGAAGTTGGCATCTAGGCGGGCGTGGATGCCCTTTCTGGACAAACCATTTTCCAGTGCAGGCTACAAGCCTCCTGTCCGATTCTGTCAGTGAGCCATGACACCAGCTGGAGCCAAGAAGGAAAGGAACTATCATTTGGCAAAATGTTGGGAAACTCTGGCCCTGCTTGCTTCTCATCCGCCTGGTCCAACTTCTCCCATCTAGAGAATGGCATTTGCTATTTTAGGGGTGGTCTCTAATGGTTAGGGGAATGCGTGCTCAGCGACTATATTTCTCTGGCTTCTAGAACAGCCATGTGCTCCACAGTTATGTGGGTAAATCAGGCAGACAGGACAGCCCACATTGCAGGTGCTCGGAATAGGGTAAAAGCGTGAACCCCATTTTGAATCCTTTCTAGTTGCTAGGGCTTTGGACTCAAAGGGCACATTTGAATACGTACAGATCCAACAGGTGTTTCTGGTTTTTTGTTTTGAAAGGGAAATTGTCAGAGAACAATTAAAGCATTGTCAGCAACACTGTCAGGAAAAGGCAAGAGTTTTTTAAATAATTACATAATATGCCCGAACCATATTCTTGGTTCTGTTTTAAATAGAACTGAGAACTCTAAATTCGCGTGGGCTGGGAAAGGCTGTTCCTATGAAAACCATGTTGGTAGTACCAAGCAATTTTATGCTTTAAAAAAATTACGTTCCCAGGCCTTCCCATCCCCTCGGTTCTTTGAGAAGCAGCTGCAATGTTAGGTGGAAGTCTGAAGATTTTAAACAAAATTAGTGGAGAGGGCTGGGAACTGTGACTATGGCCCAGCTGGCAGGGGGCTTGCCTAAAGGCCAGAGATTCAGACCTTCCCCAGCGGTTCAAGGTCATCCTCAGCTACATAGGGTGTTTGAGGCCAGACAGGGATACACGAGACAGAAAAAGGTGGAGGATGTTAAGGCCACTGACTTGAGGCGACGGCCCTTGGGTGGAGCAAGTCCTGCTGCAGAAGTGTCCAGGTATGGGTGCCAGGCACAGCCAGTGACAGTGTGGGGTTCCCCGGGGACATGCAGGTTTCAGCTGGGCAAGTAGTAGTAAGTTTATCACATAAAAGATACATACTGCAGCTGGCCACACACAGGTCCACACATGCACACACCACACATGCACGCACACATACACCTCTACCTTATACTCGCATTTCAAGAGACCATCTTGTATTTACTTTGGCATATCCACCAGCAGGCCTTACAGGAGGCTAAAAGAGACAAGTGGTTCTCTTGTTCTGTCAACCTCTCCACCCCACCCCACCCTTTGCCTTTCTTAGTGTTTCTCAACAAGTTTTGGGCTTCTCACCGCAAACTCTCCTATCAGATTGTCACCTGGTTTTGGTGTTAAGTAAAACGTCTTTTCTGTCTTGAAAGTGCAAAATTTTCTCCAGTCCTTTGGGTAAATTTTTAATTTTTTGATACTTTCTCCCATTATTTCCTTTTAAAAAATATGTATTCATGTAATATATAATATATATATTTATTTAGTCATATACTATATATAATGGGGTGAGGTCAAGAAGCTTGATTGGGTCTGCCGTACCTTTGCCAGGTATGTGGCTGCCCTTGCTCACCCCAGGCTCCTGGCCTGCCTCTTGAGTTGTTAATAAGATACAGAAAAGGCATGGGGGTTCACCTGGGAGTCTGGCTTATCGCCCATAGAGGATCCCTGTGTCTGTGGCGAATAGGTTGCTAAAAAGGAAAGTTTGAGTTCAGATTCATTAGGAGTGATGAGGGAACCTTCTCTGGGGTCCTTTCTTGGACCACAGAAGGTTAGAACTATTTACCTACGGCTGGTGTTTGATCTGTAATTGTTAATGAGCAGGGCAGGTTCCCAGGCTCAGGACAGAGCCTTGAAAGCCTACTTGGTCTCTTAGGTCAACAACTGTAGTAACATTTTCTTTGCCGGCGCGGCCTGCACACCAGAATTACTAAAGGAAATGCCCACCCCTGGCTGTCTGCCCCTTCTTCACTCTCTCTGTGAGGATCTCCTCCTTGGGGACTATTGGGCCTTTGCAGACACTTGTGAGCTGACCTCTGTGGTCCACCACGGGTGACACATGTCATTACCACCGAGCAGGCACCTCCTTGTTCCTTGGAGGAGGGTTGAACCCAGGGACTAGTAGGCTGTGAAGGAGGCATTCTGGTGTCATGGGATCTGCCCTGTTCTGAACCCAGCTGTGGCCCCAAGGGGATCAAACCCCAGGCTTCCCCGTCTGCACTCTCACCCCAGGGAGCAAATAGAAAAGCAGATTTCCTACCTGGGCCAGCTTCCCTGAGTGTCAGTCAGCTCTAGGGCACAGTGTGTATACTGGGGCCCTTAGCTTTCTAAACCTCTGTTGAGTGTGAGAGCTCTGTTAGCAGCCTGTATTCAAGTGCTTTGTCTCCTCTCTCTGTATTCTGGAATGTGCGTTCCCCAGGCCCCGGAGCACCTGCTTCCTACCCGTGTATCTGGAACCCTCATTTCTTCTGAGAGCTTCCTTTGGCCAAGGAGGGCAATGAGCGGGTACGGGCGCTGAAATCCTGACTGCCCTCAAATCTTCCTCATTCTGGGAGCCCCCGCCTTGATTGGTATAGGCTTCACCTGACAGAAGGTGGGTATCGGACTTTGGCACTCAAGTGTGGCAGCCAGTCATTTTACTCTTGGCTGCTCCTGAGGGGAAGTCACCTCTCTGGGACAGTAGGAACAATACTATCAGGGGTTAGCTCTCCTCCTGCTTGGGCCCAGTGAGGGGTTTGGGAGGGAGCTGCGACATGTAGAGGTGTTAGGAAGATTCCAGGGTGTTCCAGCTGGGGATTGTGGCAACTGAAAGAACCCCCCATTTAGTTTAGAACTTGCTTTCCCTGGTTTTAGCAGGCTGTGTTTGAATCGACTTTGAATCCCAGTACCGTCTCCCCTGGGCTCAGGAAGATTCTCCGCACAGCAGCTTCTGCTGGTGGCTTTCTTGTAGAGGGTGGTTTGGGAGACAGAGGAGACAGAGACAGAGACAGAGAGAGCAGAGACAGAGACAGAGAGAGAGAGAGAGAGAGAATATGAATATGCAGACTAGGAGTCTCCTCACCCAAGATGGTGTCCCTCATAATCTTCCCCTACCTGCACCTCCGTGTGGCAGACTGCGCTTCTATCCACCCCCTCTGGAGATGTCCAGGAGGATTCAAAGCAGAGGGGGTCTTAGGAGCACCCTTCTTCCCCTCCAGCTAGCTAAGCCAGGTGGAGCTGGGCCCAGAATTGCGATTTCCACATTCGTCCTACGCAGGAATCAGTGAGAGTGAGACAGGCCCCACCCCCCGGCCCCCAAGCCAGCTCTCGTCTAGAAAGTGCCGTGGGGGCGGGGGTGACTTGGCCGGAGACCCCCTTGTTCACGCTGCATCTGTGTTCACTTTCTGATTCTCGGGTCGGGCTTCGTTTTTTACTGTGTTTTTGCCAGATTTGGTTCCATTAGTGATGGCTGCAGCTGTCCAGGCAGGAAAAAGCAAGCAGTGTCCTTGGGGAGTGGAGTCCTGACCTCCTCCCTCCCAGTCTCAGTGTGTCCTACTTTGAGTGGAGACCCTGTGACACCCCCACCTCGAGTGCGCCCCCCACGCCTCTGTCCTTTACCTCTCAGACCGCAGCTTGGCTTGGAGGCGCAGGCTCCGGACCCATCACTCAGGGGTGACATTTTCTCTCTGATACTTCAGTTCCCAGAAGATTCCTCCTCCCACCCACCCTGACACATATACCCTTCCTGCACTCAGAAGCCGGGTCTGGCCAGCTCTTCGGTCTTCTCTGAGAGGCGTTCAGAGACCTCAGACCTCACCTGGGGAAGTTTCAGACAGCAGTCGTAAAGCCCGGGTCCTTGGGGAGGGGCCGGGAGGGAGCTAATTACACAGCTAATTGATCCAACAGATGTCGTTTAAAGAGATGTCGTTTCTGAGTGATTTGGCTGCACAACATCCCACCTTGCTTGAGACAGGCTTGTAGCCCTATCAGAAAGTCTGTCTCTGTCTCTCTCTGTCTCTCTGTCTCTGTCTCTCTGTCTGTCTCTGTCTCTGTCTGTCTCTGTCTCTGTCTCTCTCTCTCTCTCTCTCTTTTGGAAGAGCCTGCTTCCTGTCCCTTTTTGAGGGTCTTGTGACCCATTCTGGGTTTTCCAGAAAGCTCCCCACCGCTGGTCACTGTGTGCTTACACCATTTGACATGGCTTGGTTCCTACCTCTCCCCATGCCAGCTTGTGCAACTATTTGTTTTGTGTGTTGAACCTCTGGCCATCTTGGGTTGCTTTGCCTTTAGGGGTACATTTGAAGGATGCAGAGTGTGTGTGTGTGTGTGTGTGTGTGTGTGTGTGTGTGTTACAAATGAGTTGTTCTAGAGCAGCCCCCTCCACTCCCCATCCTCCCCCCATCCCTGTCCCCCTTCTCTTGCTTCAGTCCCTGCTCTCCTTTGAGATAAAGTCTTGCTGTAGCCCAGCCTAGCCTGGAGCTCACTGTGTGTAGCTCCATGTGACAGTATTTTGCTACTTTTCTTCTGGGACAGAATGTTGTTCTGTAGTGCAGGCTGGCCCCAAATCCGCTGTCTAGATCAGGCTGTCCTCAGACTCCTGATAGCCCTCTGCCTCAGCCTGATGCAGTTAGGACTGTCCAGGTCTACCTTCCTTCCATTGTCTTTATTGGAAGCATGTCTGGGAGGAATGTTGCTGACAGTCCCTGAAGGTGTCTTCTGATTGCATACGACAAGACTCTAGCTGTCCCTATTGACTCCTCGTGCTCAGGACAGAGATTGTGGAGGGAGAAGGGGCCAGCCTAGAAGCCGAAGGTGGTACTCTCTCTGCAGTGGGAAGAATGGAACACAAAGGTTGGAGGCTCTGTCTCCTGCAGGTTTCCTGGGCGTGGCTAGGGCGGACTTGCTAACTGTAATCATGGCCTGAACTTCCAGGAAGTCAGCGAGTCCACAGCTAGGCTGCTGACATCATCGATCGCATGGCTACAGAAGGCTGAGTTATCTTTGGGTCTCGACCCCTTGTTAGCCCTGCGTGAGTCTGGACCTCTGGCACCTGTCTGGTTTAGAAGTGGCATTGCCTCCTCGAGGTTGTCCATGGTGTCTGCAGCACCAGGGTCTTGACTGTCTGGGTCATCTTCAGCGGCCTTGTCCCTGGGCTCCTTTTCTGTCTATCTGCCAAGTTCTCCATGACTTGCATATTAGGGCTCCCCCTAGGTGGGATCCATCTCCCCCTCTGCTTTCTGTGTCTCTCCCAAAGGCTTCATGAAACCCAAGGATTCTCAACACCATCTCACCTGTCTTCATCTCTGAAATCTCCCTGCATCTGACTCCTCAGCTTAGAATATAAAGACTCTACATGACCCCTGCTCCTAGCAACACCCCCGATTTCTCCCCTTCGCCTGAACTGGCATAACAAACCCTATCTGAGCTCCTGGCTTTCTAGCTCACCATGCAGGAGTGAGGTGGGTGTGGCCCGTGGATCAAGGCCTCACAGAGTCATCTTGAGCCACAGCTTTACCTTTCATTCTCCTCAGAGATTTATTCTTATCCTGAGTTCTGGGCAACACCCCTCACAGGATTCTGCAGAATGTGTCAAAGGCTTGGGGAAGCCCTCATCCATTCATCAGGACTCCTCTGTGGCCTCCTAAAACCCTGCTAGCCTGAACTGCTCCCTTCTCAAAGTTGCCTTATCCTCTCAGTACTTATTTCCCTCAGGGAAATTTTTTAGTTCATCCTGCAGCCCACTCTCATCTGCCATGGTCTGTCTCTCCCTAGTTGGAGAGCCTTTAACAACAGGATCCGTTTAACCACACCCTAATTTGTGTCTTTCCCGGTGGATGGGTAGTCTGTGAGCAAGCGTCATCGCCTGAAGATTTGAGAGTAAAAGACGGAATCTAAAACCTAGAAAGCATCCAGCTCTGACAAGCCTCTTCCCCTTGTTTTTCTGGAGCTGCTCTGGGGAAATGTCCATGTCTAAACCGTGCTTACTTAGCCCCCAACCTGGTCCCTGCCCTGAGAGCTTTGTTCTAGTAACATAAACTCCAGTCTCCTCCTCCTCCTCCTCCTCTCCCTCCTCCTGCTCTCCCTCCTCCTCCTCCTCTTCCTCCTCCTCCTCCTCTTCCTCCTCCTCCTCCTCTTCCTCTTCCTCCTCTTCCTTCTCCTCTTCCTCCTCCTCCTCCTCCTCCTCCTCTTCCTCCTCCTCCTCTTCCTCCTCCTCCTCCTCCTCCTCTTCCCCCTCCTCTTCTTCCTCCTCCTCTTCCTCCTCCTCTTCCTCCTCCTCTTCCTCCTCCTCTTCCTCCTCCTCTTCCTCCTCTTCTTTCTCCTCCTTCTCCTCCTCCTCCTCCTCTTCCTCCTCCTCTTCCTCCTCCTCCTCGCCATGAAGTCAGCCATGTTTCTTTCTGGTTCTCTGGGACAAGGTCTCACCTTAAATCCACTGTGTGGCTGAAGCTAGCTTTGAACTCCTGATCTTCCTGCCTCTCCCTCACATCTTCTGGGATCGCAGTGGAATACCACCATAGCAGAGCACCACAGGGC